>NC_056062.1:52852500-52935000 GCF_016772045.2 Ovis aries
CCGTATGTCCCTTTTACACCTGTCTCTGTGGGATTGATCACTTTACTGGTTGCCCTGAAATAACATCACTTTTCTGAGTGTTTCCACCTATAAAATAATACTCTTAAACCTCTTTTTATTGATTGATTAAAAACAACAACACAGCACCACTCTTGGCTAAGTATGAATGGTTTCAGGGAGCAGAGGACAAAAACAGCACTGCCTTGTGAATGCATCATCTTTTGTTTGGTGACAAACAAGGACGATCCAAACATTGTGTGTGTGTGTTTTCCTGTAAGTTTCTGGTGGTACTGAGTAAAAAGACACCCTCCCTTAGGATCAGTTGAAAGTCTTCTGCTTAACTCTGTTGTTATTTTGCCTGACTTCCCAAGCTAGTAATGTTTTTATCCCATCCCCTTATGGGTGTGGCACAGGTAAAAGTGTTCATTAAATGGCAAATAACACTTTTATAGGGGAAAAAGCTTTGCAGATGTAATGAATACGTGCAAGTGTTGAATCTTATTTGTCACATACCTTGGCTTGACTTCTTCTGAACCCTAATTACTGGATAATTTATTTTCTGCAGTTTGTTTACTGGGTTGGCCTGGTTGTCTTGGTTCATGTACAGTGGGAACAGATTCATTTCTATGATGAATAACTTGGTAACTTATTAAAAACTTCTTTTGTCCAGAGGATATTAAAATTCAGAAAATATTGCAAACCATTAGTCACTGTAACAAGCTCTAATATGATTGCAAAATCCATTTTGCAAGTGTTATCTATTGATTTATACTAGAAATCAGTGATAACTATACTATCAGGAGTCACCCGGCGATTATGATACCTGCGACTCTTCAAATATGCTTTCAAACTATAAACAGACCACAAAAAGAGCAGAATGTGGCTATCTGGGGCAGGTGCAGGCATTATTTATTTGGGTTGGCCTGCCACTATTTGTTTGGGCTGTTTCTTGAAGTTCAAATGCTGGATTGATGTACTGAGCGTGAAAACCTAAAGTCGTGGTGTGAGAATTTGTAACATTGTGCCTGTGATGTTGGTGCTTTGTGGATCAATAACGAAAGCATTAGATTTGGGTTACACAATTTGAGGGGAGTGCAGGCCCTCACATAAGATGGAAAACGTCTAAGTTGATGGTATTGAAAACAGAATAGAATGATTATAATTCATCGCTTTTACAGCAACAGCTGACAGCTATTCAATTGTCAACTTTTCTTCTGTTGATACTTTATCTATTAAAACTTTTAGAATACCTGGGAGAAAAAAAAAACACATTAAGTTTGTATAAATAATAGATCTCGACCCTGGAAGCTATATAGAATATTCATGAACTGTGCTTATATTCACACAGCTCTAACACTTTAAATTAACATGTTGTGAATAGAAGATATAAATATACAAATTTTTCTGCTTTATTAATCTCATGTGGGAAGCTAAAGAAAGGTAGAGCATTCCTGCTGATTTTCTCAGGAAAGGCTATTTAGTCTCATTGCCGGACAATTATTTACATGTGTGTATGTGCGTGTTAAGTTTATCCATGAATATGGGCTGACTACCCTCACTGTCTGCAGAGCAATTTGCTAGGTGCCAGGGTTACCCTTGAAGTTCCCTTTCAGAGAGGGCTGGATTTTGTCTTTGATTGTATAACAACCAGATGAGATAGAACTTGCTTATGAATAGGTCCTTAAAGCAGAGAGAGCTTGAGATACCAGAACCAAAGGCTATATGTTCTCTCTCTTAGATTTTTATCTATTTCATTTTTGGCCGTGTTGAATCTTCATTGCCGTGTGGGCTTTGTTCTAGTTGCAGTGAGTGGGGGCTACTCTCTAGTTGCGGTGCTCAGGCTTCTCGTTGCAGCGGTTTCTCTTGTGGAATACAGGCTCTAGGGTGCTGAGACTTCAGTAGTGTGGCTCCCAGGCTCTCGAGCACAGGCTCAATAGCTGAGGTGCACAGGCTTAGTTGCTCTGCATTATATGTGGTCTTCCTGGATCAGGACTGACCCTGTGTCTCATGCACTTGCAGGCAGATCCTTTCCCACTGAGCCACCTGGGAAGCCCAGCTATATATACTCTTACCTTCAAAATGTTGTGTCATATACAAATTAACTCTCCCCACCATCTTCTTTACTATCTCTTAAATACCTAAGTGTCCTTGTGGGGTAATGTCTCCAAATGGTCAGCAAACAAATAAAAACACACTGTGAACAAGCTTACCTTGAATTAAAAAGATTCAAGAGATAAATATTGGAGCCATTGAAACTCAGTATTGGGCAGCTGGACTCTATTATTTTGCATCAGCCTTCAAAGAGCATTTATTCATTCTAGCAGTCAAATTCATCCAGAGTAGCAGTGTGTTGAGGATGCAGTTTCTAAACTGATTCACAGAAACCGTGTGTCAGATCCAGAGGATTTTGAAGAGCAGTAATGAGGACATTAGCAAGCTTGGTCAGCCTGTGTAGGCAAAATAAAATTGCTTTATAAGTAACATTAATTGCTTTTAAATGAGACCCTAACAAATTGGCCTAGGCCTGGGAAAAATGATGGTTTATAATATGGTGAAAATATTAAAATTGGACTTAAAACAGTGAGCTAATGACTAGACAATAATTGCTTATATAAAATTCATTTTCATTAGGAGTTTAATTATACATCATTTTGCATTGTGAATTATTCAGACTTTAAGGGAAAGTGACAAGGAGCAGTGAAAAGACAGATAAATACATGGCTGGGAGAAAAACAGTTCTTCTCATTGACAGCATATTGATTCATAACACTCCCAAATGTGGGGATGTGTCAGAGCAATTTGAATGGGCCACTTTACCTCTTGCATGGTCAACCTGAAGCAGTCTTACCTCAAAGAAGTGTGTGTCCTTATTCCAGTTTAAGGAGGTTAGAGGTTAAAGGTTAAGGGGTAGCTTAAAACATCATCTGCCTAGCTGCTTAACTCTAACCTGATCAGTTTAATGAAAATCTGTTTTACAGATGTTGTTTTAATGTATTTGGCAGGATTTAAGCAGCTTTAACATTAGACGTATGCTAGTAAAAATTATTTCTTTATTTGACCAGAACAACACCTTTTCTTTCATGTTTAAGGTAGAAGGCTTGTGGGTTATGGTATTTTGGCAAAGAACCCAGAGGCAGAATGTGTTGATGATCTTTCCATATGGGCTCCAAAAAAAAAAAAAAAAAAAGGAATACCTTTATGTCTATTGCTAACGATGACTACAAAAACAAACAAAGCTGCATTCGTTTTTTTGGCAGTTCTTTTCCTTAGGATTTTTTGTAAAGGAATTTTGTTATTGTGAAGAAAAGCTTGCTCGTTTCTTAAAGCAAACTTCTCTGAAACATTAGGCACTATTCAAATTTTGATCTTATTTTTCCTCCAGAAATTTGAATGATGAAGCAAAATTGGGCTAAGAAATTTAAACAATAAATTGAAACTGCAGATTGCACTTAATCTTCTCTTTTAATGTCTGAAAGTATATTTAAAATGAGGTTAATAAGTACTGAATATATGAAGTGAAAGTGTTAGTCACTCGTTTGTGTTGACTCTTTGTGACCCCATGGACTGTAGCCCACCAGGCTCCTCTGTCCATGAAATTCTCCAGGCAAGAATACTGGAGTGGGTGGCCATTCCCTCCTCTGAAGGATCTTCCCAACCCAGGAATCAAACCCAGGTCTTCTACATTGCAGGCAGATTGTTTACCATCTGAGCCACCAGGGAAGCCCCTGTGTGTGTATCTATGTCTGTATAATGCCAAAACAGTGTTCTCAGCTAACCACTTTATTAGATTTGATTATATTTTTCTAATTTCACGCCTTTGCATCCTCTACAAATTCCTGTCAATTGATATTCACATAATGAGTCCTCAATAAATATTTGTAAGATGAATAATGGACTGATGCATATATCGAGAAATGTATTAAAGAAACTACTTCCAACCCTCATTAAAAAATGCACTGCAATTTAGTCTACCCCCCTAAGTGATCCCAATCCTTTTCTAAAGTGTCCAGTAGAAAGATGTAGTGAAAACCACTGAGCACTCCACATTCCAACTGAGAACGAACAAGACTCTGGTAATCTTTCAGATTCACAGTTTACCTTATTCTTGCCTTAGAATGGCTGAAACTTTTCTGGCCAGCTGATTGGTTGACTGCCATCCTGCGCTGGGTGTGCAAATACGCTTGCCACACCTGTGCTTCAGCTGCTTTTATATGTATTTTTAAATGAGGTGTTCACAGCTTCACTGGATCAAAGTTAAAAGCTTAATTATACTAGTCTTTTTTTTTCTTCTTGCATCTGCTAGTTGTGAAGGAGAATCATCTGTCTGAATTCCATAAGGCTGTTTTCATATTTGGATTTCAAATTGGCTGAGGGCAGTGAATGAATCTCCTGTCTCCATGGTGAGCAAAGGAAGACACGTGGGATTTAGTCCTACGTGACTTTTAGTGTAACAGTCCCACAAGGAACATTTTTGGAGTTTTCTCATTACCCATGTTATGGATGAAAGAATCCAGGTTAAGAACTAAAATCAAGGTGTGGGGGAGGGTCACAGAAGAGAATGCAAAAAAAAAAAAAAAAACTACATTGGGCAATGTATATGGCAAGGAAATAAAAAATGATATAATTAGCTTCACCTGCCTTTTACGTTTTTTTTTTTTTAAACTGGTAGGAAATATAATAATCTGATCAGTTTGGAATTAACAAAGAATCATAAGCAATTTCATTTCAATAGGCCTGAGACCAACTTTGCAATTTAAACTCAAATATACCCGATATGTACCATTTCAATTATTGAACTGTCATTGTCCGGGTGTGATGGTAAAAGAGGTCAGGAGATTGTGTGGTATCTATTTGCATAAAAGTCATTGTGTAAAAGGAAACTGGAATATGTGTGTGTATCTAAAAAACCAAAACAGGTTTTTCTTAATCTTATTCTAGTCATTTGTTTAGATAAAGAAAGCTGTTTTCAGAGATAAACAAAAGTTATTCTTTTCTGCTGCTAAACATTAACCTGAATATGGAAATTTTTGCACTTTTTGCATTAGTTTCATATTTCTGTTCCTTTCAAGGTTGAATTTCAGTGTGAAATTTAATTCCAGCTGCAGGATTTATTTTTTTTAAAGTAATCACAACTCAAATTATTTTATTGTATTTTCATGTAAAAAGCAAGGCAGAGGCTGCAAAAGTTCCTGTAGTAGAACAATACATGCTGGCTTAATGCTTATAACTAATAAATACACAGATCAAATAGAGATCAGCTGGTTAGCTAATAGCAACTAATAAATCACTAGTATTTTCAGATCACAATGTAATTGGCCAGACCTACTACTTCGTCTACTTCTGTTTTTAAGCTTGATATTTACTGAAGCACACCATGTGTTAGAACATGGCTACTCCAGCACAAATATGGATATTCTCACTGCATTCACAAGGCAAGAAATATATATTACAGTATGAGTTGAAAACTCCCTTTGTATTCCAGTAGGGAAAAAAGGATAAAAAATATCTGTTTATCCAAATACACACTCTCTCTCTCTCTCTCTCTCTATATATATATATATATATATATATATATTATATATATATATATATTTCTGTATCTATATATTAATATAGATAGATACACACACCTATAGATACACATTGATACATGCCAATCTGTAGAAGGATGACTTTAGGCCAGGTATTCACAACTTATTACATCCATGTCAGGAGAGATAAAACAGTATTGCATGTGTGGAACTGTTACCAAACCCAAACAAAATTTAAAGAAAGCAAATCGTGTCACTGGGACTCCCTGATTTTATTTTTGACGTGTCTTTCCTTAACTGGTCCTGCCATATCCCCACACATCAGGCACTCACCGTTATCTCTTCTTTCTTTGCTGAAATCTTTACTGTTTTCTCCTACCTAGATCTTCTCTTCATGGAAATACTCTGTGTTGAGAGATCACCCATCTAATTCCCCAAAGAAAACGAGCATCCTTTTAATTAAGGGGGAAGGACACCTTTCTGTAAAAGCAGAGTAGTGCATTAAAAGGTGTAAATGACTCTCAGGTTTTTTCCCAGAGTGCATTTGGTTTTAACTGAACCACTTAATCTGGATGAATTTCTAATGTGTGAGGGGGAACCAGTTGTTGTCAGGTATGGGGATGTGGAGGGTGGTGGCCCACCCTAACAGCTTCCTTCATCTCCCTCCTTCTAAACATACACACACACACACACACACACACACACATCACATATCACACCCAACCTCCACCTCAGAAAAGTAGTAAAACCTGGCACTACCATTAATTTACCGCAGGACCATGTCAACTCAGACTTTGGGATTTATGTTACAGTGTTTGTATAAGTTGTGCTCATTGTCTCGTGTGAAGTGTAGAAAGTGTTAGTCACTCAGTAGTGTCTGTCTCTGCGACCCCATGGGCTATAGCCCACTAGCCTCCTCTGTCCATGGGATTTTCCAGGCAAGAATACTGAAGTGGGTTGCCATTTCCTTCTCCAGGGGATCTTCCTGACCCAGGGATAGAACCCATGTCTCCTGCATTTAACCCAGAGTTGTAAATCCCTAAGTGTCTCCCACCCTGAGATCATTTTAGGAAATGCAGACAGAGTTTATATCTCATGATGAATGTGCTCTCCCCACTAGTTTCTTTGGCTTCCATGTAATCGTCCTTGTTAGTGGAGCTTGTTTAAAATCACCGAAATGCTTGCGTGGGTGCTGGGATGCCATGCAGTCAGGCGGCCAAAGTCATACGTTAAGCAGGCCTCGTGCTGCTGAAAGGGTCTTGGCCTCGGGTGGAGCGAGGAGGAACTGGCATGTGCATAATGACTGCGATTCTGCTTCCAAAACATCTGGCCTGCCTGAGTTCTACTGGAAATGCTTTACCAAGTTTGCCTGAAGTCTGAGCCTGTGCTCAGGCTGAGTTCAATTAGACGTGGAGATTTGTTCATTATTCAGATAATTCAAGCCTTCAAAAGGCACTTCTTTCACCCCCGAATTATCTGTACTTCCGGAGACCTTATGGTGATATGATTCATTCAAAAGAAGAGCAACAGTTGGAGGTACAGCCCCCAAGAACCTGCTGGGAAACATCTTCATAGATTGTATAACCAAGGAGCAATGTGGTGATTGATGTTCTGTTTGCAGAATACCCAAATGACATCCCAAGTCTTACTTCTGATAAATACAGAAACATTCATTGAGCACTTTGTTTGGACTGGGTTTTTAAATGTCTCTGTTTATGGAGATAGCCCCATTAATGCGGAAGGATACAAACCATGTTCTCTAAGGTAATGCTTTCTAGATGACTCTGTTCTTCCAATGTGGCAGAGCCTTTAACCAAATTAAGGGTTGAATCCATATACTAAATCCTAAAGAAAATAAACCCTGAATATTCATTGGAAGGACCATTTCTGAAGCTGAAGCTCCAAAACTTTGGCCACTTGCTGTGAAGAGCCAGCTCATTGAAAAAGACCCTGTTGCTGGGAAAGATAGAAGGCAAAATGAGAAGGGGGTGGCAGAGGATGAGATGCTTAGATAGCATCACAAAGTCAATGGACGTGAATTTGAGCAAACTCTGGGAGATAGTGAAGGACAGGAATGCATGGCATGCTGCAGCCCATGGGCTCTCAGAGAATCTAGCAGGACTTAGCGACTAAACAACAACAATCATATACTAGCCCTCAAAAGCTTCCATGTTTTTATTCATCAATGGTTGGTCAAAAGGCTAGGTGTGATTGCTTTCTTGGGTCATCAGTAGCTGTAGAACAATATGTCTTGGCTGACTCATTGCTCTTTTGCAATGTAAGACTTTGTGAGTCAGTTTCAGACAAAGGTTATGGTAGGAATTACAGAGTGAACTAGAGCTTCTCTTAGTTGGGGAAGACTCATGTTGTTCTTCAAACATGAGGATGGTGCTACATCCTTCTTTAAATATGAGGATGATGCAATTCCTAGAAAATGAAAAAGAAAACAATTTGCTAAAGATGCAAAATGTGTCAAATTACAACTTCAGTCAATTCCCTTTTAGAACAAAGATATAACTTAGAGTCTTACTTAGAGTCTTGGAGACTGTGAGTTCCGTTTACAATGCTATTGATGAGAATTCTACTTAAAGGTAAATTATTGTGATGACAGTTCTGTTGTCACTGATAGTAACTACTATATGTGGTTAACAGACCATTTCACTTAGTTTTATAATACTTTATTAATATTCTAGGTTTCTTTAAAGGAGAAGTACTTTTGCAGCTTTGAATATAATATATATATTAAATATGTATATGTAAATATAAATGTGTATTGAGGTCATATTATTATTTTACTGATACATATTTTTCTAAAGACTTTCTTTCATTGGAAATATTTGGAAGCATAGAATATACTGTGGGCTTCCCTGGTGGCTCAACCAGTAAAGAATCCACCTGCAATTTGGGAGACCTGGGTTTAGTTCCTGGTTGGGAAGATCTCCTGGAGAAGGGAATAGCTACCCATTCTAGTATTCTTACCTGGAGAATTCTATGGACAGAGGAGCCTGGCAGGCTACAGTCCATATGGTCACAAAGAATCAGACATGACTGAGCGACTTTCACTTCACTTCACATCATCTGTCTTTGGGCTTCCCTCGTGGCTCAAACAGTAAAGAATTTGCCTGCAATGTCAGAGACTTGGGTTCAGTCCCTGGGTTGGAAAGATCCCCTGGAGAAGAGCATGACAACCCACTCCAGTATTCTTGCCTGGAGAATCCCATGGACTGAGGAGTCTGGTGGGCTATAGTCCATGGGGTTGCAAAGAGTCGGACATGACTGAGCTACTGACACTTTCAGGTTGAATCTTCCATACTGTTGGGCTTCCCTCCTAGCTCCTTCGGTAAAGAATCTGTCTGCAGTGCAGGAGACCCAGGTTCTTTTCCTGAGTCAGGAAGGTCCCCTGGAGAAAGGAATGGCTACCCACTCCAGTATTCTTGCCTGGAGAATTCCATGGACAGAAGAGCTGGTGGGCTGCAGTCCACAGAGTCACCCAGAGTCGGACAGCACTGAGGGACTTTAAAAAAAAATTCACTTAGGAGTCCACTTTTATTCCTTCAAGTGACAGATTATTTTTAAGATCCTGTAATTGTGATGTACGGAGAAGGCGATGGCACCCACTCCAGTACTCTTGCCTGGAAAATCCCATGGATGGAGGAGCCTGGTGGGCTGTAGTCCATGGGGTCGAGAAGAGTCGGACATGACTGAGTGACTTCACTTTCACTTTTCACTTTCCTGCATTGGAGAAGGAAATGGCAACCCACTCCAGGGTTCTTGCATGGAGAATCCCAGGGACAGGGGAGCCTGGTGGGCTGCCGTCTGTGGGGTCACACAGAGTTGGACACGACTGAAGCGACTTAGCAGCAGCAGCAGCAGTAATTGTGATGTAACAAAAGACTTCAGTAGTAGGGTTTACATCCACAAAAGCAGTCAGCTAGCATAATGCAGCAGCAGCAGCGTGATGAACTTAGAGCTTTTGGGAGCATCTCCAAACTGGAAGGAGACACAGCTGTTTAAAACTGTTACCTGTTTACTGTCACAACATAATTCTTTCCCTTTAAAGAAACTTCCTTTTCCTGACATTTTGGGGGTGCTTGGTATATTAAATAGAAAGGACTTATAGAATATTTATCACTTCGAGTGCCTGAGCTCTCAGTGCTTGCAAGTTAAGCACCTTCAGAAGCTGCCTTAATTCATTCAGGTCACCAGGGTAGTTCAGCAGTAATGTACTAAATGGTACCCCGCTGACCTGAAAGAGGGAATGTGCCTCCCTAAGCATTTAACTTCCTCCACAGCAACAAGTAAAAGCACAGTCTAATCTCTACCCAGGACCCCAGTCTTCTCTTCCCTTTTCCGAACATCCTTATAACTACTGGAGGAAGTCCTATTCATTTGCTATGTACCTAGCATTTTAAAAGATAATCTTGTTTTGAATTTTTTTTTAAACTTGTATCTTCTACTTCTTACTTTGATCCCTTTTGTTCCAAGTTTCCAGGAATTTTCTTTCCACCATAGGTTTCTTTCTTTCTTTTTAAAATCTCTTTATCCCTTATTTTTATTTATTTATCTTGGCTGCACTGGGTCTCTGTTGCTGCACTTGGGCTTTGCTAGTTGCAGCGAGTGGGGGCTACTTTCTAGTTGTGGTACACAGGCTTCTCATTTCGGTGGCTTCTCTTGTTGTAAAGCACAGGCTCTGGGTGCATGGACTTCAGTAGCTGCAGCACGCAGGCTCAGTAGTTGTGGCTCCCAGGCTTAGCTGCTCCGCAACATGTGGGATCTTCCCGGACCAGGGATCAAACCTGTGTCTTCTGCATTGGCAGATGGATCCTTAATCACGAGAACGGCAGGGCAGTCCACCACTGTAGGTTTCTAATGCACTCCCCCCTTCCTCCTTCTCCTCCTTGAGAATTTCTAATGATTCCAGAGAACTGGTCCACATCTTTTTAGAACCATTGACATGAACTTAAACATCTGCTGGATCATGGAAAAAGCAAGAGAATTCCAGAAAAAAACATCTATTTCTGTTTTATTGACTATACCAAAGCCTTTGACTGTGTGGATCACAATGAACTGTGGAAAATTCTGAGAGAGATGGGAATACAGACCACCTGACCTGCCTCTTGAGATAGCTATATGCAGGTCAGGAAGCAACAGTTAGAAGTGGACATGGAACTACATACTGGTTCCACATAGGAAAAGGAGTACGTCAAGGCTGTATATTGTCACCCTGCTTATTTAACTTCTATGCAGAGTACATCATGAGAAATGTTGGACTGGAAGAAACACAAGCTGGAATCAAGATTGCCGGGAGAAATATCAATAACCTCAGATATGCAGATGACACCACCCTTATGGCAGAAAGTGAAGAGGAACTAAAAAGCCTCTTGATGAAAGTGAAAGAGGAGAGTGAAAAGTTGGCTTAAAGCTCAACATTCAGAAAACGAAGATCGTGGCATCCCGTCCCATCAGTTCATGGGAAATAGATGGGAAACAGTGGAAACAGTGTCAGACTTATTTTTGGGGCTCCAAAATCACTGCAGATGGTGATTGCAGCAATGAAATTAAAAGATGCTTACTCCTTGGAAGAAAAGTTATGACCAACCTAGATAGCATATTCAAAAGCAGAGACATTAGTTTGCAGACTAAGGTCCATCTAGTCAAGGCTATGGTTTTTCCAGTGGTCATGTATGGATGTGAGAGTTGGACTGTGAAGAAAGCTGAGCACCGAAGAATTGATGCTTTTGAACTGTGGTGTTGGAGAAGACTCTTGAGAGTCCCTTGGACTGCAAGGAGATCCAACCAGTCCATTCTGAAGGAGATCAGCCCTGGGATTTCTTTGGAAGGAATGATGCTAAAGCTGAAGCTCCAGTACTTTGGCCACCTCATGCAAAGAGTTGACTCATTGGAAAAGACTCTGATGCTGGGAGGGATTGGGGGCAGGAGGAGAAGGGGACGAGAGAGGATGAGATGGCTGGATGGCATCACTGACTCGATGGATGCGAATCTGAGTGAACTCCGGGAGTTGGTGATGGACAGGGAGGCCTGGCGTGCTGCAATTCATGGGATCGCAAAGAGTCGAACACGACTGAGTGCCTGAACTCAACTGAACTGAACTGAAAGATGCTTGAGGAAATCTTTGCCTTCCTGAATCTGGCTTCCAATCCTGCAAGAAAAAAAATTCTCAGTCATTGACACCACTGTAGTTGAGTATATTCAGTGATTAATAATCTTTTAATGAAAAGTAAGAATAGTTTCAATTGTTGAAGTGACAGAACTATTGGCAGGAGAGACTCCCAATATCGGTAGCCAGTGTGTATAAAGGATGTAAGGACATTTTGATAGTTATGGTGGGCAGTATCTTTCAAAGACTTCCAATATTTCTCATTATTGCTTTGGCAGGCCTGCAGAGAACACTAGCATGTGTCCTTAGGGCCTGAAGTCATTCATTGTTCAGTTGTGGGGAATCTGATAACAAGTCTAATTGCCATCACTTCTGAAACAGTGTTGGTTTACAAAGTATCTCCTTTAAAGTGAAAGTGTTCCTCAATCAGTTGTGTCAACTCTTGCAACCCCATGGACTGTACTCCACTAGGCTCCTCTGTCCATGGAATTCTCCAGCCAAGAATACTGGAGTGGGATGCCATTCCCTTCTTTAGGGGATCTCCTGACCCAGGAGCCGAACCCATGTCTCCTGCATTGTCAGGCAGGTTCTTTACCATCTGAGCCACCTTGAACTCAATATATCATACCTTAAACTTAGCACTTACCACTGAGTAACAGAGTGAGGGACACCAGACATGATGGAAGGGGAGAATGACTCCCCAATTTACACCAAATAAATATTGTTGTTTTCTATTTTTATTTATTTTTTTTAAATTGGAGTATAGCTGCTTTACAATGGTGTATTAGTTTCTACTGTACAACAAAATGAATCAGCTATATGTTTACATATACACCTTCTTTTTTGGATTTCCTTTGCATTTAGGGTCAACACAGAGCACTGAGTAGAGTTTCCTGAGCTATGTATAGTAGGTTCTCATTAGTTATGTACTTTACACAGAGTATCAAGTGTATATATGTCAGTCTGAATCTCCCAATTCATCCCATTCTTGCTTTCCCTCTTTATGTCCATAAGTTTGTTCTCTGTCTCTTGAAAAATAAAATTAATATGCTAAAATGGGAAATACATAAACAGTGGAATATACCTCTCAGAATTGATTTCATTTGGTGAATTGGTACTATACAAACTTTGGAAGAGAGAAAACGCTCTCATCCTTAGTATGAGATGCTATCACTACTATGTAAACAGAGGTCCCTCATGCCCTTTGAGAAAGAATTTGGGTAAAAGCAAGTTCTGGTTTAATTTATTTGTTTGTGGTTTATTGTAATTTTTATTAGCAAATTAAGTAATTAAAAAAACACATTTGGATGGAACAATTGTACCAAGTTTTTCCATGATGAATATTTCCTGAGAAGATACTCCCCAGGCTTATAACCAAATTCCTTAAAAATAGATCCAAAGAGAGTTCACAAATAACTTTTTTTCCCAGAAAAATAGAGAGTTTGACTCTGTTAATTCCTTAAATATTAGAAAAACTAAGATGAGTTTTATGAAGCACTCTTTAGTTTTTGCAGTATTCATTCTTAACTTGGCAATAGAATTACCATCTTTAAAGTCATAAATGCAAAAATCTCTTCCTATTGCTTAATTGTGTCCACATTTACTTAGATGTATATTTCAAAAGGGCTTCCCACGTGGTGGTAGTAGTAAAGAACCTGCTTGCCAATGCAGGAGAGATAAGAGATGCAGGTTCGACGCCTGGGTCGGGAAGATCCCCTGGAGGAGGGCATGGTAACCCACTCCAGTATCCTTGCCTGGAGAATGCCATGGACTAGGAGTCTGGCGGGCTGCAGTCCAGAGGGCACTCATTGTGCTGACAATGAGTCAGACACAACTGAAGTGACTTAGTGTGAACGCACGCATGTTTCAAAATAGACTCTCAGGTATAATATTTACTTTCAAGTTCCTGTAGCAAGTACTAGGTCATTCTATTTCTTCCAGTAGAACCATGGCTACCCCTTTAAATGTAATGGCTTTGTAACTTATTGTAAAAGCATTGATACAGAAGTACATTGAAATTGATTTTTTTTCAAGTCTGTTAACACTTTTCTAAAAAGTGAACCATTTAATTCTTTAGCAGTGAGTATAGAAGAATGTGGATATACTTCAGTTCTCATGTGTTTGGTCATTAAAAAGGCAAAATGCCAGTATTCCAATGATGTTTTCAGTATGTATCCAAGGAGACCTATTTATGCCTATTTTGCTCAAACACTGGAACAAATTGCATGCACACGTGTGTGTGTGGCAGGCGGGGGGGAGGAGGGTGGTGGTGGAGAGACAGAGAGAGAGGAGTCAGAATACAGTATCCTAAGAC
Organism: Ovis aries; assembly: GCF_016772045.2. Lineage (NCBI taxonomy): Eukaryota > Metazoa > Chordata > Mammalia > Artiodactyla > Bovidae > Ovis > Ovis aries. The sequence continues at coordinate 52,866,464 of NC_056062.1, forward strand.
TTATTTTAAAAACTGATGGAGATTTTGAGTTAATCATTAATGCCCACTTATTTTGTTTTAAAGTAGATCACAGAAATCTCTTCCTGCCCATTGTAAGTGTTCTCAGTCTCTAGAGATAATAAACCTTTGATGATGTTGTGCAAGATTCGTCAGCAAGCCCTGAAATCAGTCTTGTATGTACACATGACTAATCAAAGTTTCAAGGAACAGGATGCATGCATGCTCAGTCACTTCATTCGCCCATGGGATTCTCCAAGCAAGAGTACTGGAGTGGGTTGTCATGCCCTCCTCCAGGGAATCTTCCTGACTCAGGGACTGAACCCACATCTCCTACATTGCAGGCAGATTGTTTTACCCACTGAGCCACCTAGGAAGCCCCAGGGAACAGGATTGAATTGCTAAAAGTGATAGGCGATAGGTGCTCCAGAAAGTCAACGGCCTCCATTGATGTGGGAGGCACATTCAGAAGGCCTTACAGAAGGGAGGTCCTGGTTCCACTATTAGAGCAGGTATCTTTTTACAAAGGCTTGAGCACTGTCTTGTGAAAAATCATCTTTTAATGCAAAGAATTTCTTAAAGTAATCTCTATCTAATTAGTACTCTATTCTTTTCTTTGCCTTCAAGTCACAACAGATACAGCAAGATATTTAGACTCAAAAGGATCCTTGAAGTTCTGGGAATTAGGTAATCAGAACAAATACCTTCTTAAATTGATGAACTCTCAGATGTCCATAGGGGAACATGATAGGATAAGACAGCAATCTCAATAATTAAGCTTGAAATTATTTAGCAAAATGTGAGTAAAAGTCTCAAGAAATCAGTTCTAAAATAGAGAAGGAAGGAACTAATGGAAAAGAAAGAAGAAAGTGAAGTCGCTCAGTCGTGTCCAACTCTTTGCAAGCCCATGGACCATAGCCTACCAGGCTTCTCCATCCATGAGATTTTCCAGGCAAGGGTGCTGGCATGGGTTGCCATTTCCTTCTACAGGGGATTTTCCTGACCCAGGAATTGAACCTAGGTCTCCCACACTGCAGGCAGGTGCTTTACCCTCTGAGCCACCAGGGAAGCCCAACCTACCATGTGGACAGGGCAGTGAATGTTGAGGCCATTATATTCTGCTTGGCTGCTGTGATGTTTTATTTTCAGCAGCTTTATTGAGATATAATTCATGTATCACAAAATTCATCCGTTTAAAGCATCCAATTAATTGTTTTTTAGAATAGTCACAGAATTATGCAGCCATCACCACAATTGATTTTTGAACATTTTCAGTACTCCAAAAGAAATCCCATCAGGGGCTTCTCTGGTGGCTCAGAGGTTAAAGCATCTGCCCGCAATTTGGGAGACCCAGGTTCAATCCCTGGGTTGGGAAGATCCCCTGGAGAAGGAAATGGCAACCCATTCCAGTATTCTTGTCTGGAGAATTCCATGGACGGAGAAGCCTGGAGGGCTACAGTCTATGGGGTCGCAAAGAGTCGGACACGACTGAGCAACTTCACTTCAAAAGAAATCCTATGCTATTTATCTCTACCCCTTCCCACTGCCTGATAATCCCAACCTCCCCAGCCCTGGCCCTTGGCAACCACTAATTACACTCTGTCTATATAGTCTAGAATCATACTATATGTTGTTCTTTGTGACGGGCTTCTTTCACTTAACGTAATGTTTTCAAGAGTCATCTATATTGTGGTATGAGTCAGTATTTCATACCTTTTTATTATGGAATTCCCATGGTATGGATAGACTACGTTTTATTTACCCTTTTATCAGTTTATGGGCATTTGAGTTGTTTCAACTTTTTGGCTATTATGAATAATGAAACTGTGAACATTTGTGTATAGGTTTTTGTATGGATATTGCGGATATGTGTTTTCTTTTCTCTTGGGTTTACACCTACAAGTGGAATTACTGAAACGACAGTCACTGGTATTAACTGGACTCAGTACTGCTGGTCACTTCTTACTTGTATCTGATCAGCTCCTTTTCCCTTTTCTTTAAAGAACTGTACAAATGTTTATCACTTGAGAATGATAAACTTTTCCTTATTCGTCTTTTCCTCCATGGCCAATAAAAGTCCAGTGAGAAAATTAACTTGAACATCTACTGAGTATTTACTAGGTGGCAGATAATCTAAGTTGTTTAAATATATTAACTCTTTTCATTCTAGCAGTAAACCTGTATAATTATGCCCATTTTGAAGATGAGGAAACTAAGGCAATAAACACTTAATTGATCCAAGGTTACATAGCTAGTAACAGTGCCAGCTGGGTCAGGATTTATACTCAGATCGACTGACTCCAGTGCCCACAGTCACTCTGTTACAGTGAAGATGCTTTGAGAAGAATGCCTGGATAAGAAGGCCTTGTTTGTGGCAGAAGGGCATGGATGTAAGAGTGACTGTAACAGTTGATCTTTGGGAAGGACAGCCTTTGAGAGGAGAAGAAGTAATGATGAGATAGATAGAGATTTAGAGATTTGGGGAGGAGACAGCGAGGGATGGCAAATTAGAAAAATCACTGATAGGCATATGTAGGTTTTTCTTCTATGTCAGAATATAAACCTTTATCTGGTTGATACAGTGTTCTTTGGTGGTGAATTCTCCATACTGAGTGAAAATTGGTGTATTTTATGATAATTACTGAAACACATTTTGTTAGATTGATGTTCTGTGTTGCTGTTGTTCCGTCGCTCAGTCATGTCTGACTCTGTGACCCCATGGACTGCAGCACTCCAGGCTTCTCTGTCCATGGGCTTTTCCAAACAAGAATGCTGGAATGGGTTGCCATTCCCTTTTTCAGGGGATCTTCCTGGCCCAGTCACTGAACCCAGGTCTCAGGCAGATTCTTGACCATTAGCACCACCAGGGAAGCAAGCCTAGACTGAAGTTCTAGTGATACACAATAGCTTGCTTGTCCTCATTGCACTGTGGTGATGAATAAAACAGACAGAGGCTATATGAAGCCGTTCCTGTCTGCAAGAAGCTCTCCAGGTTTTTTAGAAGAAAATACACACCCCTTTTTATCTGTGCTTTATTTTCCCTTGTGAATTGTCTCTGTTAACAGCTTTTCTGAATTCCAGAAGTTTGTAGGGACATTTTTAGTCCTCTGTGTAACACATTTTAGCACTGTTTACTCCTCTGTGTCATTCAGAAAGTTAATATTTAGATTTCCTGTGGTATTTAGGGAAGAAATTAGATTCCTGCCTTGCAGAACTGTGATAAAGTGGCTATTTGTTTCTTCTCAAGTAAAAGATGTCCCATTGTTGAAAAATAATGCACAGTAACAGTATAATTTAAATTTTCTCTCCCTCTTGCCTCCCTCTCCCCACTTATATGATGTTTCGTGAACATGAATTTTACGTTTTCAGGGTGGTAAATATATGGACAAAGGGAAATATTACATGTTTTTTTTTTTTTTTTTTGCTAACTAGAAAGATTTTTTTTCTCTGTCTTGATGTAAAAGCATAAATATACTTGTCTCTAAAAGCTAATCTAATTAATCAGTGGAAATGGTTGGTATTTTATCTGTAGCTATTTCAAGCATCACCCTATTTTATTTAAACATTTGAAATTGACCTTGGCGTTTTCAATTTCCTGAGACCTTCTGCTTTTCATAAAGCCTATTGACATGGGTAGGGTGAGGTCAGGGCTTGAGCTGCCAGTGTTCCTACCGTTAGAACATAACATTACATAATTTCTTCTTTCTGTTTTACTCTGACCAAAAAAAAAAAAAAAAAAGTCTTTAAAGAAAAATGAAGCAAGAAAGCATGATAAGCTCGCATGTTATCTCAGGCTTAAAGATTCCCTGGAGCTACTTTCTTGAGTCTAAAACACAATGAGACTAAAAAGACTGGAAGACTGTTTTGGCATTTATGTCTAGGAACATTGATGAGCTTAATAAGTCTTGACAAGGTGGGTATCACTTTTGATGCCTTCTTACTATTAGTATATTGGGAATGGAGTGTGGTGGGAGGTGTGGAGTGATGTTTCAGAGAAAGGCGGTGGAAGATATGCCCATCTATCTCCCTGTGCGTAAGTGCATGTCCAGCTCTTCTGTGACCCTATAGATTGTAGCCCACCAGGCTTCCCAGTGCATTGGATTCTCCAAGCAAGAATACTGGAGTGGGTTGCCATGCCCTCCTCCAGGAGATCTTCCAGACCCAGGGATCGAACCCCTGTCTCTTACATCTTCTGCTATCTCCCTGTAGTCTTCTATAACTCAAGAAAAGTTTAAAAGAGTTACGCATTTTCTGTCTTCAAGTGTCCAGCTGCCTTTCTTGCTCTTTATGTGGTTTTTGGCAAGCATTTTGGTGCCTTAGTTAATATATTAGTAAATGGAGGAAAAAAAACACTCCAGTGAGTTCTGGAGATCTTAATTAAGGTACAAAAATAGCTTTGAAAACGCATTCTGAGATGAAAGCTTTTCTTATATGTGGAAAATATTACTCATGTCTTGTCAGCACATCTACTCCATTGGCATTGCTTTTTGTACTTGGAGATAACTTCTGCTTTTCTTATTATTGGTAAGATACTTTCCTTTTTAATTTCTGTGAGTGCACTCAGTTACACTATTATATCCATGACTTGTCATTCCTGAAAAGCCATTCTTAAGTTTCTCTCTCCTGTTGGCCTTCAATTGAAATTTGTTTGAAGAAGAATGTAGCTATACTCATCCGCTTGAAAATGGGTAAATATAGCTCCGAGAAAATAACTATTTGTATATCCTTTTATGTGCTTTAAATTTAATACCCATTCTTTCTTAGAAGTTTACCCACAGAAAAGGAACTGTGTCTGACACTTTTAAATACCACTTTTCAGATCTGGCAAGTGTGAATTTGCAAATGAGTAGTGGTAAGTGGAGCTCACACAGCTGAAAACTGAATGCTTAAAGCTTCTGTGTCTGGTGTTAATTTTGCTTCTGTCTTTTGGCTGCTACCACAACTTTTTCATCTATAAAATGGGCTCTGCGTTACCATAATGATTAGAAAGTAGGCATTAACAAATCACTGAGATCTAATTTACAGGTAATCATGTCCATGGTTCTCAGAGCTGAATTTTCCTGAGCTGTAATGAGTATCTCATCTTAAATTGCACAGATAGTTACACATAGTTATCTGGTTTCAGATTTTCCATGGTTTTGGTCAATCAGCAGGTATATATTTACAAATGTTTCTTGAATTTTGCTTGAAGTAGTGTAGTGATCATATGCATGCACACCTGTTAAATTGCTTCAGTCATGCAACCTGTAGACTGTAGGCTGCCAGGCTCCTCTGTCCATGGGATTCTGCAGGTAAGAACACTGGAATGGGTTGCCATGCCCTCCTCCAAGGGTCTTCCTGACCCAGGGATCAAACTGGTGCTTCTTACGTCTCCTACATTGGCAGGCGGGTTCTTTATCACTAGCGCCACCTGGGAAACCCAGTAACTGTACTATTGTTGTTGTTCAGTTGCTTAGTCGTGTCTCATCTTCTGTCACCACCTTCTCCTCCTGCCCTCAATCTTTCCCAGCATCAAGGTCTTTCCTAATGAGTCGGCTCTTGGCATCAAGTGGCCAAAGTATTGGCGCTTCAACTTCAGTGTCAGTCCTTTCACTGAATATTCAGGGTTGATTTCCTTTAGGATTGATTCCTTGATATCCTTGGTATCCAAGGAGTCTCAAGAGTCTTAAGAGCATTAAGTTCAAAAGCACCAATTCTTAGGCTATCTCACATCTATACATGACTACTGGAAAAGCCATAGCTTTGACTATACAGGCTTTTGTTGGCAAAGTGATGTCTCTGCCTTTTAATATGCTGTCTATGTTTATCATAACTTTTCTTCCAAGGAACAAGCCTTTTTTTAAAATTCATAACTGCAGTCACCATCTGCAGTAATTTTGGAGCCCAAGAAAATAAAATCTGTCACTGTTTCCATTTTTTCCCTATCTGTTTGCCATGAAGTGATAAGACTAGATGCCATGATCTTCTTTTGTTTTTGAATATTGAGTTTTAAGCCAGCTTTTTCACTCTTCTCTTTCACTTTCATCAAGTTTCTCTTCACTTTCTGTCATTAGAGTGGTGTCATCTGCATATCTGAGGTTGTTGATATTTCTCAGTAATTGTATATAGAGGAATAACCGAATCACATGTCTGAACGTCCTGTGGTTTATGTATTTATTGGACTAATCATGTCTCTTATTCATTTGAGAGACCACTCTGTCAGGCCCTTTGCTGGAAAGTAAGGATGTTGTGTCAAGCAAGACAGACAGAGGCCTTGCTTGGTGGAACTTACAGTTTAGAGTAGGAGACAAACATTAAACACATATTCACACATGATGTAAAAAAATAATTATTTACCATTGTAAACAAATAAGTAGTTTTTTTTGATCTGGAACATGCATTTTTGTCATTAGTACATAGGTATTTGTGTAAGTCAAACTCTTCCTCTAATCTTGGATGAAAGTGAAGAATTTTTTTTAATATAAATTTATTTTAATTGGAGGCTAATTACTTTACAATATTGGTTTTGCCATACATCAACATGAATCTGCCACAGGTGTACATGTGTTCCCCATCCTGAACCCCCCTCCCACCTCCCTCCTCATACCGTCTCTCTGGGTCATCCCAGTGCACCAGCCCCAAGCATCCTGTATCATGCATCGAACCTGGACTGGCAATTCGTTTCACATATGATATTATACATGTTTCAATGCCATTCTCCCAAATCATCCCACCCTCACCCTCTCCCACAGAGTCCAAAAGACTATACATCTGTGTCTCTTTTGCTGTCTCGCATACAGGGTTATTGTTACCATCTTTCTAAATTCCATATATATGTGTTAGTATACTGTATTGGTGTTTTTCCTTATTGCTTACTTCACTCTGTATAATAGGCTCCAGTTTCATCCACCTCATTAGAACTGATTCCAATGTATTCTTTTTTATGGCTGAGTAATACTCCATTGTGTATATGTACCACAGAAAAGTGAAGAATTTGAATGAGAGCCTGTATTGAGGCAGTTAGGAAAGTAGCCGGGCTGAACTGAATTACTTGCATGCTAAGTTGCTTCTGTCATGTCCGACTCTTTGCAACCCTATTGACTTGTACCCCACCAGGCTCCTCTGTCCATGGGATTTTCCAGGCAAGAATACTGGAGTGGCTTGCCATTTCCTTCTCCAGGGGATCTTCCCGACCCAGGGATTGAACCCACATCTCTTATGTCTCCTGCATTGACAGGCAAGTTCTTTACCACTAGCACAACCTGGGAAGTCCTTGAACTGAATTGACTTCAGTAGATATTGACTGCCCTGTAGAAAAAGTTATTTATTTACCAGTGAGATTTGATCAGAATGCAAGCGCTTTCAAACTTTTGGGGCTCACAAAATGTTTTTGTGAAAAGACAATCTAGAAACAGCTGCACATCCAGTTGACTGGTTTGTGCAGAGTGTCTGTACAAGTTGAATCAACTAAAGTGGAATGTGAGATTCCCTGTTACCACTTTTAAAACATAGTGGTACCAAGGCCCACTGTCTCTGGGGTGCAGCCAGAAATCTCTTCATTTGAATGGATGATGCTGATTGTCAGTTGGATTTGAGGATCACTGAGCTAGTATACTTTGAAGGTCACTGGGGATCTGAAGATTCCTGAGACAGCAGTGACTGTGGTGGTTGTACCAGCCTCAGCTCTGTTAGCATCTGTCCCTCCATGTTCAGAAGAGGAAGCAGTCCTGTGTAGTCACCTGTGTTCTCTCCATTCCCACACTGAGACTTTACTAGAGTCTGTCGATCCTGTATACTCTGTCTGAGCAAGTCATGGTAGGCATTGCCCTCTGTCCTGCTCCTGATTTTGCTTCTAAGGACAGGAATCTGACCTCTTTTGATATTAAAAAAAAAGAAATTCAATTTCAGTAGGAAAAATGGCAAACCTTTATAAAGAAAACCTTTCTTCACAAAACAGCTGTTCTTTTGTTGAAAGTCTGGCACTTTTGTGAACTGTCGGGCCAAGAAACCACTCTCCAGATGTTGGTTAAAAAAAAAAAGTCTAAGGCCCCTTGATTGAATTTGGTAGGAATATCTTTGCTGGTAAAGTTTTGGAATAACACTTTGCCTCATCACAGTTGCAGAAATCCACTCTCCTTGTACACAAAGATATCCCCAGGCAGCAGATATATAGTCTATTTTCTGAACAGGAATCTTATAGGTCTCTCGAGGGCTGGCGTCCACAGGCCTGCTGGGTTGTACGTTCATTTGTAGCTCACTGTAATGATTCTGCAATTTCTCATTTTCTTGCTATTCTAGGAAGGCAGATTCTGAGGTTTGTTTTTAGAGTTTACTTCCTACCAGCAAATTCCCTCTCTTTTTCTCTCCATATAGGTGGATATAAATAAATGTGTGCATGGTATGTGTGAAGGATATGTGTGTATGTAGGTATAGATGTGTGTAAGTATGTATGTGTGTGCATGCTAAGTCCCTTCAGTTGTGTCCAACTTTGTGTGACCCTACAGACTCGTGTGCATGCTAAGTCACTTCAGTCGTATCCGACTCCTTCTGACCCTGTGAACCATAGCCTACCAGGTTCCTCTGTCTGTGGGATTCTCCAGGCAAGAGTACTGAAGTGGGTTGCCATGCCCTTCTCCAAGGAACTTCCCAACTAAAGGATTGAGCCCATGTCTCTTACATCTCCTGTACTGATAGGCGGGTTCTTTACCCCTGGCGCGACCATGTGTGTATATATCACTTTATTTTGTTTATGAGAGAGACCATATTTTGTATGGTCTATAATTTGACAATTTTCTTTTAATATCTGTACTTTTCTTTTCTCCCAATATAGCATCTAATACAGATGCACTGGCAGCTACAATGATAACCGCTGCTCAAAAGAAGGAAGTAAATATGGTGCCCAATTTCATAAGCAAGAGACTCTACATTGTCAGAACACGTAACTCTGGAAAAGTTACTGTATTAACTGGAGTAAACCAGTGAAACTAACTGGAAAATTTACTTCACTTACACGTTGAAGATTAGGTCTTTGCCTATTTCATAAAGAAGTTCCTTTTTTTGTAGATCAACAGGAAATAATCAAGTCTGTGCTGACCCCTGATCTACTGTAAAATGCCAATACCAAATTGTATCTGAGTTCCACTGGCCATGTAGCCTATGTCCCTCAAAAAAAAAAAAAAAAAATCCCCCTTCTCATAAACTGAAAGAGCAGGCTAATAAAATAACTTGAGTTATTCCCTTTAAAAAATCAAGCTGATTATTTCAAGGTCTTGCTAATAACTTGATTGGCTTGATCAGTCACTTGGGTCCAGCTGACGCATGTAGATCAATGCAGAATAGAAATTTCCTGCGCTGCCTGGACCGAGCCCTGGGCACTTGGTTGTCTAAGAGTAAGGTTCTGCAAGCACATGTAAGTGTGCTATATAAACCTTTGGAGGTTTGTGCTCGAGTAAAAGATGTAGGACAGCGTTATATGTTTGTGTGACCCAGAGCATTTTGTTTTACGATGACAGACATATTATCTGTCTATGCCGGTTTGAATGCAAAGGCATTCCATAGTCATAATCTGTTAATACCAGTTAACAGTGTCACAAATTAAAGCATTAGTGGATTTGTGTTGCTTGAGGAAGCAACTGATATAAAATACCAGGAGGCTGAAAGAGTCGGGTTGTTGATTGTAACATAATTCTACATACCATGGAGTCTCCATGCCGGTGGGTGGCATGACGCCTCTGAACATACCTTCACAGGCAGCGCAAATGAATAGTTCGGTAGGCAAAAAATATATCATTAAGATGCATTAGTCTGGATACATCCTCAAAGAAAAAAAATGTGGCGACCAAAAGACAACAAAAATCAAAAGAAGATGCCCTTTTTTTTTTTACTGAAAAGGATTTTACCACTTAAAACAAGTCTGTATTGCAGACAAAAAATTCTTCCCTGCATTTGAAGTGCATTTTCTTATATTGAAATTATAGTTGTTTTATAATACTATATTAATTTCTGCTGTATAGCAAAGTGATTCAGTTATATGTACATATGTGTGTGTGTGTATACACATTCTTTTTATATTCTTTTCCATTATGGTTTATCACAGAACATTGATAAAGTTACAATATCAATATATTTAATAATTATATATAATATCAAATATATGATTATCAATACAGATAATATCCCTGTGCTGTACAGTAGGACCTTGTTGTTTTTGTCTATGTCTAATAGTTTGCATATGTCAACCCCAAACTCTCCGTCCATCCCTTCCCTACTCCTCTTCCCCAGAAAAAAATGCCTTTTCTACTTTAGTATCATTTTGGGTCTCTACTTAAATAAAAAGCTTAATGATGGTTTTCAAAATATATTTTAATAGGGAATATAGAGACTCCTGTGACAGTGATGTTTGACCAAATCATTAATATTGATACTCTCATGAAAGGCACATAACTCTCTTATCAAGAAACCCTTCACCTGGGAATATGGAAATGATTGGGTAAATTATGGAAGAAACATAAGATTAAATTTCCTCTTTAATTTTTGTAGTGATTTGAAAGAGTAATGCATTTATTACTGTAGCACATTTAGTATTTGTCTAGGCATTTAAATGATTTTTCATATTTCTCCCTTTTTAGTCTAGATTATGGATATATTCTGAGAGAAAGTTATAGGGACAGACAATTACAAAGAATGAGAACCCCTGGTTAAAATTATATGCACATTGAACTACAATGAGGGTATTAAAAGTATTTCATCCCATTTGTAAAATATCTTCCGTGACTATGAAAGGGCAGTATTTTTCCAATTATATCTGCTTTAGCCTGCAAATGGATTACTGTATAAGAACTCTTATAAAGCAAAGAGTCCAAAAATAATTGAAAGCGTAAGGATAGATAAGCTAAGCATATAAAGACCCTAAGCAAACTTCTCTCCATAGCATTCATAGAACAGGGGAAAAAAAAAAAAATGTTTCTCTTAACTCCCACACAGGTCCAGGTGACCACTTTAAGCCTTAGCATCTGGATGCTTCTTATTGACAGAGAGTGCCTACTGCATAATTTCTAGCTCAATTCTCCAGTGTCTGGAAGATTGCATTTTGACTCTCCCCAATATTAATAACCAGATTTGATCTAAGGGCTGTCCAAGGTCAGGCAGACGGGCCAGGGCAGCCTGTTTGTCTGTGTGCAGGAACTGTGACATCGACTCAGAGTGACAGGTAGAGGATGGGGGCGGGGAGACCAGGGTGTTAACCTTCAGGCCACGGAAAGGAGCCTCTTCATGCTGGGAACAAAGAGCCCCAGGAGGCTGTGGGTGCCTCCTCCTACCACCCACCCTCGTGCTCGTAATATTTTCCCACATGATACACTGTTGAAGGAATGTGTTTCAGAAGAGGTAAATTATTAAAATCAACTCCATAAAAACACTAACATTTATTTGAAGTCTTGTTCAGAACTTTGATTCAGATTTGACGCTGCTTTATATGGATTGATTTTGCACGGCTTTTCCTGTAGGTAAATGAGGCAGCCATGCTGGAGCGTGCTATCTTCATCCCTGAAGCACTCTCTCGGTTTTGCAAGTAATTTAGTACAGGACCTCTAGAATATGGGGTAAGATATATTTTAGGAACCAGATAAAAAACTCTAGAAGCTCCAGAATTTGTAATATTCTACTATAAAACATATCAGATAAACTCCTTTTGGGGGAAAAAAAATCTTGCTTGTTTCTGGGTAAAAATTCCTAAGAAGCCGTTTGGTTCCTAATTGATTTTCTACGTCAGTTGTTCACTGAATAGATAAGTAGTGCCTGTGATATTTGATTACAGAGCAAGGCACCCATTTAACCTTCTGTTCTTTCCTGGCCAGGATTTCAAATACAATAGAACGTTCCTCCCTGAGGCTCAGCAGGATTAGACAGCTAGCGGTAATCCCTGATACGCTGAAATAGACCTGATAGAACTTCACCTCACTTGTTTAGGATTATGGTCATGAATTCAGCTCACCCAGTAGCATTAACCCTTTTGGGGACCGGGGCTGGAATGCTCTATCAGTAAAAGCAGTCAATAAGCAGAAACCTACTAATACATTTGAAGCCACTACAGCTTACTTCTTGAGCAAAGCATAGTAATAATTTGGAAAGTGAAGACCAATACGTGTTCTACACTGATTTTCCAAAATTTTGCATCTTACATATATATTTTGAGTTTTATGTTACTTTATCTTTTTGCATATAATTTTGTTTCAGAAACTTTATGGAAAGTTCTGGGTTTATGGAATAGCTTTCTCACCACGGTCATGGTAAAATCATCTTTGAAAGTGAAGGGTAAATGACTTCGTAGAAAGTGGGCCCTTGGTACTCTAGGTTAACTGGAACCACAGCAAGTATGAAAATCCCCAAACCTCATTTTAGCCAGTGGTTTCCAATCTCTGCCTTTTCCTTTCATTAGAACAAATTCTATAGGTTGGCATTTAATTTTCTCTCCTTCTCCTCTGGGTGATATGAAAATGAGCTAAGAAATGGCCAAGAGGCAGGAAATCAGTGGTTGAAAAGAACTAGTAAAAGATATAGTTATAATCCATAAATTGGAAAGTCAGCCCCGTGGTAATCAAGAGATGAAACGAAGGACACAAACTCTTCCAGCGCAGGTGGCTAAGCTGGCCTTTATCATGGTTTTTAAATAATTTACATTGAAATTTGCTCCTGATAGTATTAGGCCATCAAAATGAGGCCCTCAAACAGTCACAAGTTTGAAATGAGTGATTAGTGACAAGGGACACAGTCCAGGAGACCCCCCACCCCCTTACCAATTGTTATGAAAGTAATTACCCTGAATCATCTAGGTCTTTCTGTGTGGACGCTTTAAAAATTCATATTCACAACTAGTTCTATTAATTATTGAAATAAGTGATTCTGGTGTAGATGATTAGAACATTCCCCACCATGTTCACAGGTCTTAGAAAAATGTTAAGTTTTATTTGAGAGAGACTTCTCAATAATGTTGTGATGATGACTATGACTTCAATCACCTATGGTCATATTTCAAGGTCAGAGATAATTTCATGCTAAAGCTTTGGTCCATACCCCTCCTTTCCTGAGATATCTTTTGCTAGTGGTTCTTAAAGGGGCTGATGAGAGCAAACATTTGTTTTTATTAAAACATTTTAGTAGAATAAATACAGTCACAATAAAAGGACGACTATGCAGAATTTTTGGAAACATTTTCTGTTCTTTACCGCATTCCCCACCCTACGGATTTATTGCAATGGTAATGACAGCCAATGTCAGGATTGCAAGAGGAGAAGTATGGTGTGCACCTTGTGCCTTGAAGCTTCGCTTTTTGTAAGAACTTCAAAATAAATCCGTGAGTAAATGGATGAGATTAAGGCCGAAGCAATGGCCCTGCTCTGATAATATTTTGTTTTTGTTTGGTAGAGAGTAAAGAGATGCTGTGAAATGGAGAGTTGTGACTTGAAATGATTCTGGCAAATCTTTAATTAACAATCCTCCATTTTAGTTACTTTTTGTACAAAATATCTAATTTTCCTGGTCTTAAAGAGCAAAAGATGATTTCTGTTGTTCAATTTAGGTGACATATTATTCCAATTAATTGCAAAAGTGCTCCCATGGGATGGATGACTGAAGGATGGGGCCTCTTAGACTCAGTCTCTTGGAGTTGCCCTTTTCTCCTGACATGCTTTTACATATGCTATTGCCGAGATTCCAGTTCTTTGTTGTATGTTATAAAATTCTATTGCATCAGCATGAACAAAACAGAAATATTATAGACGTGAACCTTTCACCCCAAAAGACATATAACAGATTGAAAAGCTCCAGACCAGGGTAACAAGAATGCTTGCAGCCAGCATGGATGGGTTTACAGATGACTAAAAGCTGGTATTAATAAATCTCAGAAGGAGAAGAATAGGAGCAGAATTTACTGGAGTCTATGAAATAATAAAGAGACGTGAAGCTAGGCCATGTGCATCTTTGTACTGTCAGAAAGAACTGGAAATCCTTCCGTGTCACTGGGAGTGAACACATTTCAAAGTGACAAAGGAGAACTTGATGTTTGTTTTTCTATTTGTTAATAACAAGTAATTTACCTCTGGAATAATTGAGTTAGAAGATTCTGGAAAAACTAATTCATCTTCGATTCGACGGGACAAAGGAGACCTTGAGGAGACTCCTCCCTGGCAGACAAGCAATATTAAAACCATCTCCCAAGGAAGTCCATCTGTATTATTTTTAAAGAGAAAGAACTGGTTTAGTTGCTGCCAATGGAATGATTTGTGACTACATGAACAAAGAGATAATAAGTGAAGAGTTTAAAACTGTGAAGCAAATGCATTGATCCTGCAAACTTTGTTCACATAATACGCTGTTGTAAAAATTCTTAAGTTTTCCAAAAGAGTTTTTCCTAATAGTATACTTTCAAAGCCACTTTTTAAGATTCCCCAGGGTGTGCAGACTTAGTTAACACGTGGTCCCTGACTTGGGGATGGGGAGAGATACACATAAACAACTACTACACCCTGTGGCTCCTGGTAAATAATCCTCTTGCAATGCGGGAGACCTGGGTTCAATCCCTGGGTTGGGAAGATCCCCTGGAGAAGAGAACGGCTATCCACTCCAGGATTCTGGCCTGGAGAATTCCATGGGCTGTATAGTCCATGGGGTCGCAAAGAGTGGGACACAACTGAGTAACTGTCACTAGATCACACCCTATCCAAAGTTCCTACTTTTTGTGTCACCACAGAATAGTGAAGATTCTATGTACCAAGGGATATTTTGTATCTCCTGTATTATTTAGTCTTCCTGACAGCCCAGCAAGGGGCAGGAAGTTATTGCAACTGTAGGGATGAGGTGATGAGATTTAGCAAGGTCAGATTTCTTACCCAAGGTCATACAGAAAAGGTGAGGAGGTGAGAGTGAACCCAGACTTGTCTGCCTAGAGGCGGTGCTGTGACTCATTGTTCTTCACCGCTTAGCTTCTCTGTAGGCTGACATTATCAGTCAGGTCCAGGGACCGCTGGGCATCCATCAGTGAGCTTTTGAAAGGTGTGGTTGTATAAAAAAATCTGCATTTTCCCACTGAGGAGTGTTTCTATACCCCTTATAAGATTCTCTGACCCTATAAATTTAAGTGCAAACATCCTAGAGAGTGGATACAGCTCCAAAGTTGTTGTTCAGTTGCTCAATCGAGTCCAGCTCTTTGCAACGCTATGGACATGGACTGCAGCATGCCAGTCCAAGGTGCTCAGACTTTTTATGAGTCCAGGAGAATATGGCTAACTGGGTAGTGTTTGGATGGAGCCTTATGGGACTTGGAAAGGTGGTGGTTGAGTCTGGAGGTAGGGAGAAGGGAAAGAAGCCCATTGTCTGAGTCAGGAAAGAGGTGCTTGTTTCCTCCCTAAGTTATAACTGAGTTAGTATCAGTGTAGATATTTACCTTGTTAGTAATGGGACACTGTGATCTAGGTGCTAGTAACAGTGATACATGGAGAAGGCAATGGCATCCCACTCCAGTACTCTTGCCTGGAAAATCCCATGGGTGGAGGAGCCTGGTAGGCTGCAATCCATGGGGTCGCTAAGAGTCGGACACGACTGAGCCACTTCACTTTCACTTTTCACTTTCATGCATTGAAATGGCAACCCACTCCAGTGTTCTTGCCTGGAGAATCCCAGGGACAGGGGAGCTTAGTGGGCTGCTGTCTATGGGGTCCCACAGAGTCGGACACAACTGAAGTGACTTAGCAGCAGCAACAGTGGTACATGCCCCAGGAATCCATGGGTTTGAATCAATACTGAAGCTGCTGTAACTCCTCTCTCATTCAGTCACTGATCTGTAGATGTCAGCAGATATTTCGCTTCAAATATAACTAAAAAAATGCCGAGTTTCCAAAGTCCGTCAAGTCTGTTGTTTCATATTTTCAAGATCAGTAAAGTAGAACACTGCTCTCTCAATCTATAACAAAGTTAGTGTCAATGTATATTTCTGAAAATCAAAGGAATGAATGCTGGTCACACAGGAGTTACTAATTTTAGCCAACATCCTTCAAATGGACTATGAGAATCAGTTTTTACTGAATGTAATAACTGTAGGTACCACACTTATGATCAAATTTTTAATGAGTAAAATATATGGTAATTGTTCCTAATAAATTCTCAAGTGCTGTTTTTTCATAAAAGAATATTTTGTCATGAGTTGAATTCCTTTATCAAAGTATTATTCTGGATGTCATCAGTATAAATACAGGCATTTTCTGGTAAAGTAACTTTTTTTCAAAACTGTTGTACTTTTTAGAAGGGCAGGCTGTTTTATGGGATATTTAAGTGTATCAGTGTTAAAGGAGTATTGATTGATAAATTATTCACATTCATAATATTTTATAAGTTCAAAAAGTTGTTAAAAATGAACAAAATTGCTCCATTATCAATGTCATGCATATTTTGAGTAAAAATAATTTTTACCTAAAATTAAGCATTCCTTTGGATTTCTTGCAAAGCCAAGGTCTCTCTGTTGGCCATAACTGTACTGTAAAACTAAAGAAATAAAACACAATGGTAGTGCCTTAGTATATTTTCATGATCAAAATGCAAAATAAAGCCTAGGAAAATATGAAAAACTGTATTTTTCAGTCATGACTTGCTTTCATAAACAACTACAGAAATAAGGAAAGGCTTTTCAAGCTGTGCTTTTGCCTCAGTATCCCTTTGGAGACTTCTCCATTGGATCGTTTCTGAGGCCACATTTCTAATAATGGAGCTGTCATTTTCTTCATTCTTGCCTAAAGAACAAGGGTGGGGGGAGATTGAAATAATCTTCTAAGCAGACACCATTACACTGAGTGGACCCTGGCATGCAAGCCGCTTTTCTAAAGCAGCACATGATAGTTAAATATGCACTCAAAGCAGACAGAGATTCATCCAGTCTGTGGAGAGGCCTGGAATCATATATCCTTCTCTATGTCTAGCTCATGAAATCATCTAATACAATTTGCCTTTTGTTTTTTTAATTGCTAAAAGGAATCTGGATGTCCGGGGATAGTCAAGGGGAAAAAAATAGCAGTGTACCAAACTTTAAATTAAAATGAAAGTGAAGCAGTGTTAGGACCAGGAGAAGAGATCTAGTTCGTTTTTCTTGTGGGGAGTAAGCTCTCATAGCTTTACCAGTCTTTTTTTTTTTTTTTTCCTTTTTGGTTGTCATCACAGAGAAAGGAAGGACTGGGTGAATATATGAAAACTGCTCTCTTGACTTCCTCAGAGCTGATTCCCCGGGTCTGGGCTGAGACACACTGGTGTCCAGAGGGGCTCACAGTCCCTCAGTCAGTGCTGTGCCTGCAAAGTGATCAGTGGAGGCCCAGAGTCCAGGGGTGGGGGGATGGTAGGCAGTTAGGGTATTCACTTTCACTTAAAGGAGGAAAAAAATTTTAAATAAGGGATGTTAAAGAACTATTTTAAAACATGTCCTCATTGCAATTTCAAGTCAATGCTACTTGTCAGTGTCCTAAATAGAAGTAGAAAGGAAAAAAAAAAAACCAGTCATTAATTTTAGTAAATATTCCTTTTGTACTATATTAAGATATATTCATATGCTGTACTCTCGTTTTAAGAGCATGCCCAGATCAGATTTTCTTTTTCCTAAATGGCCCCAAGAAAAGTCAATCTTCCAAGTGTTTTACAGTATCATGGTCCCTAAACCTCAGGAGGGAAAGGCCCAGCTAATATGAGACACATGCTAATAAGAGACTGATTTTTCCATTTTTAATGTTTTCTGCTGATGCCAGATGATGTATCCAGCTAACCACTTTAAACCTTTCAGTAAAGGTTTGATAATAGATGTCATTATTGAATGTCCTCACGCATGCTCCTTGGAAACAAATGATCACCTATTAGAGGATAGAGACAAAACACATTTACTTGAATGAAATGTTTAATAAAGTACATCAGGATTTGTTTTTATTGGTATTGGTCTATGAATACTTTATGTGCTAATTTAGGGTTTAGGAGTACTTAGTCATCCAAGCTCTCCAGTCTGAAAAAGGCATGTACCTTATTATTATAAACGCCAGCCTTTAATGTTTAGAACATATTTATAAAACATACTTGTCCTCTTCTTAAAATTGAAAACATCTGTTACAGATTTTCTGTTAAAATGTTATGGACGAGAGACCCTGGTGATGAGGCAGTCTGCCATTTTGAATGGGAATTAAGCTGACAATGCACTCTGCACCAGTGAGGCCGTGAAAACAAACAACAACAACAAAAAAGGCAGATGGTTCATTTAGTTTAGTAATTGTAATTTGTTGTTCATTAAAAGTAATTCCCACACAGGCATTCTTTATTCTGATACCGTATATGGAAAATTTTACCCTGGAAATCTGGCCTAATAATTTTTTCTTTGGCATAATTTGCAATGACGTTTGATAGGCAGTTGATTAGAGCAGAATGATTTCTTTAGAATGAAAATTAATTATAATTTTTGCAGCTTTCATTAGTCTGCTTTTGTAACCACTGTGGCTGAACAGCAGGGGTTTAGCCCTGAAACGCTGAGTATCACTGTATCATTTGCACTGTATCTCCCTTTTAAGATGATTGGACCTTTTCATTGTAGCTTCTACATCTCCATAAAATGAGGCTTCTCCATGAAAAATTTCAGTGCACTTAAAATATTCCTGAATATACGTTTACACAGTAGTGAAGTTAGTGTTATACTAATTTAACATTATCCGGTGTAGTCTTTTAAACATATTCACAGAGAGAGGTACATTTTAGTCTTCAGTGTTATATAATATGTTACAGGAATATTTCCTTAATATATACCAATTATTACAGATGCACAGAAATAGCCTAGATTTTAACAGTGGGGATTCCATTCTTTAGAGATATGTGAAATTGTTTGAAATACATTTTAAAGGAAGGAACATGATGCTCTATTGACACTGGATTAATGATGGAGCAGATTTATAGAGGAACTAAATCTATTTCAGTGTTAAAATCTGACTGACGTACATAATGTGATTTCAGGAAGTTATCTTCTAAAATAAATGCATATCTGACAAAATTAGGGAATATATCCTAGGAAAAAATTCAATCCTTTGCAAATGTATACTATTCCTGCTTGCCATTATGATATGTTTGTTGTACACATCCATGTTGATATGAATGTAATGTTTTGAAAGAAAATAAGAATTGTGGGGGTTTCTGAACCACTAGGTGAATTTATTCATCAGATTTATTTTGCTCTGAAAATTCATTTTACTGGATTTCAGATTTTAGATAGTGGTATAAAGAATATTTAGGAAGTAAATCCTTCTCTAGAAAGTATTTTTTAAACCTTGGGCCAAAAATACCCATCTTTTCTCCCTTCATGAAAAAAGCATTAAAATTCTATAGAACTAGCAGTATTTTGTTAGATATAAAAACATTTTAATGAAATTTTTGGTAGATAGTTTTGCATTCACAACTTCTTGTATCCAGAGTTCTAAATTTTCATAATTAACTATCCAGGAAATGGTTTTAACACTGCAAAGAAAGTCTTCTGTTTTATAACACAATTCCTGTTTCTGCGGAATATGAACAAGACAGTGTTTATTGTAGTCAGAAAAATTGTTGGCATGATTCTGCATAAGTGAAGAATCTCTGGATTGTCTCAAAGTGTTAGCTGCCCATTTGCAGACAAACAAGCTTTTAGTGTGCAATTTAGGTCAATGGATCGAGGGGAGAAGATGTGTTTAGGCGACAGATTTTAAATCACCATAATATAAATATGCTTCCCTTTTCATCCGGAATTTGCTTTCTTTCAAGGTAATTTAGTGCAGCAGACATGCACTTATGCCTGTCTTTGTAATTTTAGGGATTAGGATAGTGAGGATTAAATGCTGACCCTTAATCTTCAAAATCAACTTTAAGAGCGAAATATAATATGCAAATGGAACACATTCATTTTGTGTTTATATATTTTAATCTCTGTAATTTAGTCTTAAGAAGATGGAAACTCATCTTTGCCTTATTTATTTTGAATCCTAAAGCAAGATGCCATTAAAATCTTTATCCTTCTGTCTTAGTGGATAAATGTTTATCCTTTAGGGCTTAGAATATAATTTTTTTAAAAAATGACTTTAACCTAACAACACTTTTCTATCAAGAGAAGTGGCATGTGTGTCTGATGTAAAAGTGTAGTTGGAATTACTTGTGTTAAATAAATGGCTAAGTTGCAAAGACCAGCTCTGGAAAAAATATACATGATAAACTTTTGTTTTGCATTTATTTTTAAAAAGTCAGTAAATTGAATTTTTATTAATAAAATCAGTTAGTGGATTTCTGATCAAGTTTACTTTGTTCTTAATAAACTTTTCCTCTGTGGTTTGAATTTCAGTGTATGGACAGGAATGTCTTCTAAATAAAAGATTTATTAGGATGAAATATTAAATTGATATAAAAATCTGGGCCATATTTTCTTAGACAAATAAACATAAGAGCTATATTAGGTAAGCAGATCAAAAAGTGAAGTATAGTGTGAAAAACAGAAACAAAGGCTCTTTATATGCCTCTGGCTTTACTGGGAGAATGGAGTTAGAACCGTCTGCTTAGCTTGGCTCAGTGACTTCATCATCTAGGTAGTTTCCAGTCTATAGACAAAAGTCTACCAGATCTCTGGATATGTAACTTGAATGTCTACCATATACAATTGATTTTAGAGTAAATTGTAATGGATTAATGGCTGCGTGTATTGCCAAAAATGCAGATAATTTCAGATCGTGAGTTGTCCAAGTTTTTCAAAATAGGAAGGCTAAAAGCCCCTTGATTAATTGTAGGTGTACTCCTGAACCTACTCTCAGGCCCCCAGATGCAGCAATATAAAAGGAACATGGAACACCAGACAGTCGACTGCAAACACATACATATCACATAGGCCTTTTTTTTCCTCAGAAGTTTATGACTTCCGGCAAATACACAGTTGCTTTTATGATCAAAACCACTCTTAGAGTTTAAATACTTGTTTACTGAATCCTAAAAATGGACTTACTGATGAAACTAACATCAGCAGTGTTTCCCCCCACCCCCATCTAGAATCACATTTTACACCCTAAGTAATAAATCCTTGGGCTTCCCTGGTGCTCAGTGGTAAAGAATCCAGCTGCCACTGCAGAAGATGTGGTTTGTTCTCTGGATTGGGAAGATCCCCTGGAGGGGGAAGTGGCAACCCACTCCAGTATTCTTGCCTGGGAAATCCCATGGACTGAGGATCCCATTGGGTCACAAGAGTTGGACCTGACTGAATGACTAAACAGAAAGTAAATCTGTGTCTATGGACCTACATCTCCCTGACTACTATTAATACAAGTAAACTTATTTTTTCTCAGATACTTAATGCAGTTTTATCTCTTCTTGATTATGACAGTCGTACATATTTTTTTAAAAAATTCTGACTATAAGAATAAATGATAAGGCATTACTAATTCATGTGCATTTTCACTCTTGTTATCTCATTGTGAAAAAGGGCCAGGATACATTTCATTCTAACAGATAATTTTACTAATAGCCAAATAAACAATTGCTACATGGACTAATATTATCATGATACTTAGCATTTTTGAAGATTTGCTGTTCTTTGCCTATTTGCTTATTAGGTCACATAGTGTAGCAATTACAGATTTGGAGTCAGAGAATCCTGGATCCAAGTCTCAGCTGTGTCACTTATTTGCTGTGTGACATGGGGAAAGTTACTTAACTTTTTCAGACCTTCAGCTTCTTCACTTATAATGTAGGATTCTCATAGTACCTATAGTATAAGGCTTTGTGAGGATTAAATACAATAATGAATGTTATCTGCTTTGCCTACTGCCTGGAACATAGTGAATGCTAAAAATAGTAATTATTTTCATGAATTTACCTATTATGCTATTATATTGAAACAGGCTAATTGTAATTGTGTTGAGCACAGGCTATTTCTAAAAAGCTCTTAGAACCACCATGAATTTGCTAGAACCCACTGTAACTTGTTATCGTCGGTGTTAGCCAATTGCAAGTGGCATTGTTTTTTTAAAATTTGATTTTTTCCATGCTCTATGAAATTAAATCCATATTTTTACATATGAAGTTGCATCAGATAAAAATTTACAGATTTCCACTTAAAAATCAGGACAGAGATGCTTCTGAAAGAGGACAATCTAGCATGGCTTCTTAGATGAAGAGATGAAATATTGTATATTTTTAAAATTTAGCAATTTGGTCACATGTAAAGATAATGTTACAGTATTACAAATTAATGAACTAAGGCATTGCAAATGAAAGGAACATTTTGCAAAAATGGCACTTAAGATTATTTTTGTGTCACATTTGTCAGAAGTTTGATTTTTCTTGTGGATAGGTAAAGAAAAACCACCTCCTGGAGGCATTGTTTTAGGACATCCAGCCAGCCTTGCCCCTGGTCCCTGTTTGCCTTCCAGAATCTGGAGGTTTACGGATGTGTCTACTGATGGCTCTCACCATAGTTATGCTGATCTAACCAGATCACCTAAGTAATCTATGTTGTTGTTGCTTAGTTGCTAAGTCATGTCCAACTCTTTTGGACCACATGGACTACAGTCTGCTAGACACCTCTGTCCATGGGATTTCCCAGGCAAGAATACTGGGGTGGGTAGCCATTTCCTTTTCCAGAGGATCTTCCTGACCCAGGGATCGAACCTGAGTCTCCTACGTTGCAGGCAGATTCTTTACCACTGAGGCACCAAGGAAGCCCTAAGTAACATGCACTCACTTGCTTTTAGACACAGGACAGGGAACGGGTGAAGTTCTGAATGTTTTCTGATCATTTAGCAAGTTTGGATTGTCTAAGTGGGATGAAGTTGCAGGGGCCATCTCAAGGATATTTATAAGTTCAGAAATATGCTTTCCAAATGTAGTCATTAAACAAAAGCCACTGATTGACTTAATTGCTAATAGTCACAGTTTATCCATATTTCTTAAATAAAAATCCGAGGGGATCAGCAGAACAAGATTTATTTCTCTTATAACCAAATTCTTATAGAACCACGTAAGGCAGTTCATACAGAGATCATGATTTAGGAAGGTCTTCCTCAGTCTGAATCTTTAGATCAGCGGAGACTAAAGTATAGGCTCTCAAGACCATATCACGCCGTCATAGGCAATAGGATCTGTCCTGTTAGATTTGATTATACCTTTTTTTCAGGTCCATCTTTTTTTTTTTTTTTGACATTGATTTTGCTGCATTGGGTGGTAGTTGTGACACATGGGATCTTCCTTGTGTCATGTGGAATCTTTCCTTGTGGCATTTGGTCTCTCTAGTTGTATGGCATAGGCTCAGTAGCTATGGCACACAGGCTTATTTGCTCCCTGGCATGTGGGATTTTAGTTCTTGGACAAAGGGTGGAATCCACATCCTCTACATTGCAAGGCAGATTCTTTACCACTAGATCACCAGGGAAGTCCCCTCAGATACATCTTAAGTTTCAAAAATTTAGAGACTATTATCCTTCAGCATTGATTTTTGTCTCTTTCTATTCATCTTGCGCCTTGGGAATACCAAGAAAAGAACTATAAACTGTGATAACATTTTTTGTAGGAGATCATAATTACATTTCTTGTAGGAGATCATAATATAACAGCCTCATGGTTACTTTGGAATATTACCTAGAAGTCAAAAAACAAAATGTCTTTCCATGTACCCACTGAATGTATCCATTCTTACATTTGCCTAAAAGTCTGTGATTTAAAAAAAATATAATAATAACATAACTGAAATGGGGAAATTTAGTGGGGCAAGCTAGAGAACAGGGAATTCTTTCTACTCAAGTTATCTGGAAAGGCATTATGGAAATGATTTTTGAACTGAACCCTAGAAGATTTGTAGGATTGACACATGCCAAGATGGAGGTAACCAGGAAGAGGAATGCTAGCTACCAGAGCAATAGTAATTTCATTTTCTGATAGACATTCTTGCCAATCATGGTTAAATGAAATGCTTAGGAGAAAAACAATAAAATTTAAAAGTTAATATTTTGAGTTTAGTATCTTTCTTAAGTGATATGAATTTAGTATCTCTTATATTTATAGCTTCTGACCTCTATTTGAGAAAAAATTCAGGTTCTAAAATTATTAAATGTGATTTTCTTTCCCTTCTCTTTTGAAACAAAATGGATTTATAAGGTTCAATCTAAAACTACTTGTGTTACAACAATGAAATTGTTAAATCTCAAAAATTAGTTAAGATTCGATTAATTTTGAAATGTAATGGTATTGGAAGTGAATTGCTGAATTTGAGGTAAGTAGTTAGGCGTTTTCTCAGAATTTGTTTGGGAGATTTCTCTTAGTTTTGGATAGGAGAAAGTTATCTGGAAGGTGAATATGTGAGTAAGAGAGCTTCGTCTAGTAGGCCTCGGAGGCAAAGGATCCTGTTTGTTTTATTTGGCATTGTATTCCTGTGTCTGGCACATTGAACATGCATATTAATGTTAGAGAAACTAAAAAGGAAGTAGGTAAAAAAGGAGAGAGAAACGGACTTTTCTGGTGGTCCAAGAGCTAACTCCTTGCTCCTGATGCAGGGAGCCTGGGTTCGATCTCTGGTCAGGGAGCTAGATCCCACATGCCACAACTAAAGATCTTGTGTGTGCCTCAGCATTGCCACCATTGTTGTTTACTCGCTAAGTCATGTCTGATTCTTTTGTGACCCTGTGGACTTTAGCTTGCCAGGCTCCTCTGCTTATAGAATTTTCCAGGCAAGAGTACTGGAATGGGTTGTCATTTCCTACTCTAGGGGATCTTCCTGACCCAGGGATTGAACTCACATCTCCTGCATTGGCCGGTCGATTCTTTACCACTGAGCCACCTGGGAAGCCCAACTAAGACCCAGTACAGCTCAGTTCAGTTCAGTCACTCAGCCCTGTCCGACTCTTTTGTGAAGCCATGAATCACAGCACTCCAGGCTTCCCCTGTCCATCACTAACTCCCAGAGTTCACACAAACTCATGTCCATCGAGTTGGTGATGCCATCCAGCCATCTCATCCTCTGTAGTCCCTTTCTCCTCCTGCCCCCAATCCCTCCCAGCATCAGAGTCTTTTCCAATGAGTCACCTCTTCGCATGAGGTGGCCAAAGTATTGGAGTTTCAGCTTTAGCATCAGTCCTTCCTATGAACACCCAGGACTGATCTCCTTTAGGATGGACTGGTTAGATCTCCTTGCAGTCCAAGGGACTCTCAAGAGTCTTCTCCAACACCACAGTTCAAAAGCATCAATTCTTCAGTGCTCAGCCCTCTTCACAGTCCAACTCTCACATACATGACTACTGGAAAAACCATAGCCCTTGACTAGACGGACCTTAGTCCGCAAAGTAATGTCTCTGCTTTTGAATATGCTGTCTAGGTCTAACTTTCCTTCCAAGGAGTAAGCATCTTTTAATTTCATGTCTGCAATCACCATCTACAGTGATTTTGGAGCCCCGCAAAATAAAGTCTGACACTGTTTCCACTGTTTCCCCATCTATTTCCCATGAAGTGATGGGACCAGATACCATGATCTTCGTTTTCTGAATGTTGAGCTTTAAGCCAACTTTTCACTCTCCTCTTTCACTTTCATCAAGAGGTTTTTTCATTCCTCTTCACTTTCTGCCATAAGGGTGGTGTCATCTGCATATCTGAGGTTATTGATATTTCTCCCAGCAATCTTGATTCCAGCTTGTGCTTCTTCCAGCCCAGTGTTTCTCATGATATACTCTGCATATAAGTTAAATAAGCAGGGTGACAATATACAGCCTTGATGTACTCCTTTTCCTATTTGGATCCAATCTGTTGTTCCATGTCCAGTTCTAACTGTTGCTTCCTGACCTGCATATAGGTTTCTCAAGAGGCAGGTCAAGTGCAGCTAAATACAATTAAATAAATAAATAATACTTTTTAAAAGGAGAAAGGAAGAAAGGAAAGAGGAAAAGAAATCAGAGAGACAAGAGGAAAGAAAGGAACAGTGTAAGATGGATTGGTTGGGGAAGATATTAGCATCAAGGACACGTGCGTGTGCTAAGTAAGTTGCTTCAGTCGTGTCCGACTCTAAGCGATTCCACGGACTGTAGCCTACCATGCTCCTCCGTCCATGGGATTCTCCAGGCAAGAATACTGGAGTGGGTTGCCATGTCCTCCTCCAGGGGATCTTCCTGACTTAGGGATTAAATCTGGGTCTCTTATGTCTCCTGCGTTGGCAGGCGGGTTCTTTACCACTAGCGCCACCTGGGAAGCCCAAATATCAAGGACATAAACCCTTATTACTCCAGGGAAATAAGGCAAATCATTATTCTTTATTCGAGTAAAGTAAATGTAGAATCTTGAAGTAAGTGTTTAAAGGATTTTTCCTAAATAGAATTGACAGAACTTGAAAGCTGCTTAGCAGAGTGGTAAACATAAGGAAAGTAGAAGACTCACAGGTGACTAAGCTGTTTTTGAAACACGGTGGTAGAGGACGTTTGTGTCAGAAGTTGATAATAGAAGAGGGGGAATTACTTGAAAGAAAAAGCGTGCTGAGTACAATTTTTAATACACTTGTGTTTGAGTTTTTTATAGGACATCAAGGAGAAGAAGTAATACAGTAGACTTCAGGGATTGCCAATGTAGATTTGAAAATCATATCCGTTGAATTCATAGGTAGAATAATGAGGGTGGATGAAATTTCCAAGAGAGGAGAATGTGCAGTAAAACCAAATGTGCATGGAATTCCAGAAGTGGAATATAAATCACCCTCTAGGGAAATTGGGCCATGAAGAGATGCCAGAGAGAGGTGGCTGTGTTTCCATGAATGAGATCTATGTGTTTAAATTCTGTGAAATTCACCGACTTTAACACTGTGGCTCCATTGGGGGAGAAATAAGAGTAAACAGAGAAATCCTAACTTGAAACCCCTACTTCTCAATATCAACTCAGGCAAAAGGTGTGAAGACTACATTTCAGTGGCCGAGAGCCAGGCCAAGTCCGGATTCTATAATATTTTTTATTCTGCATCATTACATGCGTACGTGCTAAGTTGCTTCAGTCATGTCCTACTTTTTGCAACACTCTGGACCATAGCCTGCCAGGCTGCACTGTCCATGGGATTCTCCAGGCAGGAATACTGGAGTGGGTTGCCAGGCCCTCCTCTAGAGTACCTACCTGCAACATGTATCGAACTCACGCCTTTTACATCTCCTTTGTTGGCAGGTGGGTTCTTTACTGCAAGCACCACCTGGCAAACCCACTCTCCATCAGTATTTCCAAATGTAAAATCTCATGAACCAAACAGACAACTGAAATGAGTTATTCAATCTGTACTTTTGTGGGCCAAGATTCAGAAGATATAAGTGTGTCCTTGGTGGTAGAAAACAAAGCAAGTTCATATATGGAATAGAAATGGAGACACTTTAAAATAATCTGAAAGTTTTATTTCTAGAGCTTCCTGTTCCTTATATCATTCTTTCTAAAAGGCAGTTATTTCAGATGGACTTGTTTTGGGGACAAGAGAAGGCAAGGCTTTCATTCATTTCTCTTATTTCAGAAATGACCATGTTCTCAGCTTCACTTCTAATGAAGACAAGAGCAGAATAGTTTGTGAAAACTGCAGCCTTCGTATTTTGGTCATAGTGTCCAAGCTTCTTCCAATGACATCAAAGTTATTGATAGAATCTCAGAAATATTATCTTCTTCAGTTGTATTATGTGGCAATAGATGCTTGATCGAGTCAGGCACAATGCATTACAGTTAAAGTTTCTTCCATATAAATAGGCCTAGGTTCCAAATATTTGTTACCACAGAATATACAAGAGGAATAAGCAGAGAATGAAGATGGTGTGTGTTAGGAGCTGGTAGAAAAAGGGGCAGGCATTTGGATGTTATTGGTATGGTCACTGGGTGATGTGAACAAGCCACACCAAATTCTCACCACAACACTCTTGGAGTTACGGCTTTCCTCCCTGATTTGACTAAATAGACTCTGCTTTCATTTTTTGCTTTCTTTAGCCTGTTGATTTAGCTATTTGAATCATGATGTTTTGGCAGCAAAATCGATCTTGTCTCTTTTCTCAACAGCCATGCACCCAGATCCTTACCTGTTGTCTGGGAGGAACCCACCCCTTGAGCTTTATTTCTAACTCCTGCTCTGTTCTTCTCTTCACTGACTACACTGAGGAAGTGAAATCTCAGAAGGTCTGAGAGCTGCCCTCAACTCTACCCTTAAACATGATCATATCTGTTCATTTAATGTGTAAACCATTAACTCCAAATGACACAAGGAAGAAGTGAGGGAGCAGAAGGGACAATTTTAGACTTTATTCCACTGTGAATATTCCTTCTGCAAATGCATGTTAATCGCAGAATCAAAATAAACACACTTAATTGAACAGTATTGTGGATCAATAAAATCATTGACTGAGTACCACTGGTGCTCACTTGAGGTAAACAAGTGATTTAATAGTCTCCCCTTCCTTCAGGCCTCTTCGGTGTGGCCATCAATAGCGACCTGATAAATCGGATCTGGCAGTGACCAAAAGGCCCTTGTCAGGCAACCCAGCTTGACCTCCTGAGGCATATTACCGCCTGACATCTTACGAGCCATTTCCTTTTCCCATTCCATGTGTCTGACAACACGCACATACCCATGCGCACCTTTTACAAAGAAGGGTATTTCTTTAAAGACTTAAGTAAGAATTGCATTTT
Source organism: Ovis aries (assembly GCF_016772045.2). Lineage (NCBI taxonomy): Eukaryota > Metazoa > Chordata > Mammalia > Artiodactyla > Bovidae > Ovis > Ovis aries. The sequence goes on from NC_056062.1 coordinate 52,895,123, forward strand.
CTGATCTTTTACCTTATTCCCATTTAAACAGTTTACATCTTCTATTTTTCCTGCTTGTACGTGCAATGCCACAAAATAGGAAAAAGGAGATGCAGAAGACAGAGAGGAAGTTGAAAGAAAATAAAACATGGAGCTTGCTGCTAGTGGTCACCGATTTTAGGTTTTTAGATTGAATCTTGGAGATGGGGTGGTGTTTTGCACCCATAATGGGGTTCTATCCTTCTCTGAATTTCTAGAGGGAGAACCTGATAAGTTACCATGACAAAAATCTATGCTGCATGTCCAAACATCGGGCGGCAGACTGCATGGTAGACTTAGGCCAGACAGACTTCTCTGTCAGCCTGGTCTGTCTCTGGTGTCCACTAAGATGTTTCTACTTTGCATTAACATGACTGCCACCTATGAAAGCCATTTTAAGTCAGGAACACATAAAATTCAGTGGTGACCAACCAAATTAATTCATAGTTTCATGCAGAAATTCTAAACTGCTTTAAAAAGAATCTGTGCAGATCAGATGAAACCTGATGAAGGAACTTAAGTCATAGTTCATCTTAACTGTTCATCTAGAATGTTTTTAATAAATAGTGCTGAGTAAGAAATATTAAAGAAGAAGGAGTCTCAGCAGGCATTAGAAATATGTCATTGGCTATTAATACACTGTCAACATAGCTGTATGCAAATGCTTTCAGTAATGATCAGTTGTATTAGGAACTGGTAAATCTAGAGACTCAGTATTTTCTTGTTTTTTAGTCACTTAGTCATGTCCAACTCTTTGCGATGCTGTGGACTATTATATGCCAGTCTCCTCTGTCCTCCTCTATCTCGTGGAGTTTGCTCAAACTCATGTCCATTGAGTTGTTTGTTGCTATCTAACCATCTCATCCTCTGCTGCCTCCTTCTCCTTTTACCTTCACTCTTTCCCAGCATCAGGGTCTTTTCCAGGGAGTTGGCTCTTCTCATCAGGTAGCCAGAGTATTGGACCTCCAGCAGCAGTCCTTCTAAAGAATATTCAGGGTTTATTTCCTTGGGATTGACTCGTTTGATCTTGTTGCAGTCCGAGGGACTCTTAAGAGCAATGCCATAGGCTGTACCCTCTGTCCATGGGGTTCTGCAGACAAGAATACTGAAGTGGGTTGCATTTCCTTCTCCACAGGATCTTCCCAAGCCAGGGATTGAACTCACATTTTCTGCATTGGCATATAGATTCTTTTCCTCTGAGCCACCAGGGAAGCCCCTCATTATTTTAGTGTCTTCTAAAGGCCAAGCCTATTATGATGCATCAGTGTCATTCTGGAATGTTAGATAGACAGTTGAGCCCTGTAGTCCATCAAATGAACCCCATTACTGTTGGTTTGGTGAAAGACTCAGACCTTTTATTAAAATTTGGTGGCTGAATATATTTTAACTCCTGCATTGTTTAAGGAGTATAAATGTGAGTACCCATGCCCTTCCTCTGGCTTTTCTTGGCCATTAAAAGAACAGTGGTGATGACAGCAAAAACAATTCATGCCATACTTTCTGTAAGTTTCTTTGCTGTTGGCAAAGCATCTGCTGAAAGTGTGTAGTCATGTCTAATGATGTATATACCACCTAAGGCTTACTCCAGTGATGAATAAGACTCACTCTGTGTCCTGTACTTTTCTAAAGGGTTTTAAAAATCTAGATGCTCAAGCTCCACAATGGAGTTCCGATTTCTAGATAAGAGCCTAGAAATCTGATTTGGGGAAAATACTCTCTTTCTGATGCCAAGTCAGTCCAGGAATCCTTGTTCACTCCACTCTGGAGTATGGGCCATCTCCACACCAGGATGTGGACTTTCAGCCATGGTGCTCCTACGCAGACTGTCCCTTCAGTCTGAAATGTTCTTTCATCTTTCCTTAAGAAACATAATATTCATCGTTTAAGGCTCAGCTGTAAAGTCAGCTCTGCTGGGGCACCAAGTCCACAGTCAGACCCATGTTCCTTCAACAGAGATTGGAATGGTCTGTGACTCTCCTTTCTTGGAAACACTTAAAAAAAAAAAAAAAAAGAAACTCCTTATTTGTTTGGCTGCCTTGGGTGTGAGTTGTGGCTCGAAGGATGTTTGTTGCGTTGTGTAAGATCTTTCACTGTGGCTCTCGGGTTGCAGTAGTTGCAGCGCAGGCTTAGTTGCTCCAGGACATGTGGGACCTTAGTTCACCTACCAGGAATGGAACCTGTGTCCCCTGCATTGCAAGGCAGATTCTTAAACACTAGACCCCTGGGGAAGTCCTGGAAACACTTGACTTTTGATGAGATTGGGAAAAATGAACATTAGTTGAAAGATTTTTCTCTCCTTGCTCATAGTAAGGGCCACAGTTTGCAAATGTACATGCAAATGTCCATAAAACGAAATCGTAGCTACACATTTTTTTTTTTCTTTTCTTGGGTGATTGATTACAAATGGGAGATTTGTACTGACATACTGAATAGTGGCATTTTGTGGGGTAGGCTGCTGTATTTCTTTCTAAATTTTTTTTCTCCTTTTAAGGCCCTGGAATAAAGGAAGGTTGAAAAATCAGTTTCTGAATTATGCTACATAAAATATTCTAAGGGATATAGATATACATTTAAATCTTAATTTTTCCCCCTAATGATGGTAACTTCAGTGTACATTTTGGAGTCCATAGCAGAGTCAGTGTTAAAGACCATTAGAGTTAATGAGAGCATTTGATAATAAGACTTCAGTGATATGCAGGGACAAGCTTATGACTTTGGTGAAAGGCATGGTGTTATGGATAAGAGAAAGTTTTCTTAATGATTAAAGTAGTAATAGTTTTTTGCAGCTTTGGGATAACATAGAACTCAAAGAACATTGAATTATATAAGGCAATTTTGTTTTTTTAAATAAGGAAGTTTCATTTAATGTAGTGGGCTGATCTGAGCGTTAAAGTGAGTAGGAGCCTTTGACAATAGGTAAAGTACAGTATTGCTAGTGTTCAGCGTTAAACATTTATTTCTTTAGGTGAGGCGGCAATTTCTGGTAACATGTCTTTGTAAGGTGTCACTTCTCACAGAATTTTTTAACCTGCCTGCAATCAATCTAAGTAATGTTATTTGATGTATAAATTGTTTTAAAAAGTAGACCTCTTTTTTCTGCTTTTGTGATAGAAATTCTAAGCAGAAAATGAAAGCAGGATCCACCCTTAATTATCATTTTCAAAATTTCATTCTTTTGATATGAAAGGTTTCATTCACTTTATGCTTAAAAAAGAAAAAGTAAGCTCTGGACCGTTCTGTTTTGAACAACACATTCTCTGTATTTTTCTGTTCAAACTATGTAAAATAAATACCAGTTTTTAAAATTATTTTCTTACGTGTCTAGGAATAACATTTTCTAGTCACATGCTAGAAAATGAAAGGATCTTTACTGTAAAATGTGATAATGTAAAGTTTGAGAGGGAAATGAAGACTAAAAAACCATTTAGGAGACCAGCAGAATTCAATGTCAAAAAGAGGCAGTTGTTGCCTTTAATCATTTCACCCCAACTGATTTTCGCACTGCTTGGGTATCATCTCACTAAATGGATGGACTTTCAGTTAACTGTGGGTGAACTCTGTTTACACAGCAATGGTGATTTCACCTAATCATGGCATGGTATATAACAAAACCCTTGACTTTTTTTTTTTTAACAGTCTTGTCAGGACTTCACACATGCACTGAATTAGGCACTTGTAGATTTTTCATTTGTTTTGTAATTCACTGTATTTTCCAAGGAAAAGTGATTACTATATTATGGTAGCTTCTGAAACCAAGAATAACAATTTTTTTAGCATTTGGTAAATTCCTTTCAAGGAGTTGGTTCTCAAGAGATATTTGCAGGAGGAATATATACTTGTAAGTATTACAAAGGAAAACATGGTTCTTTTGGTCTTCAAATATCCATCACACCTCTTTCTTAGTTTTTAAGTTTTCAGTACTTAGATGATACTTAACACAGTAATAGAAACTGAAAGAATGAATAAAATTCCTTCCATCACTTTTAAACATCACTTTTTTCAAAATTCCATCAATGGTCTTACTGTAATTTTTAAACTTTTTATCATCTTATCTATTCACATGATGTCTGTAATCTACAAATCCTTCTCTGTTATGTAAGCACGCTTTTGAATTCTAGGTTACATTTCCTTACAGATGTCCACATACTCTTTAGTTTTTTTGTTATTCAACCAACTACTCCTATTGTCTTATGTTTTGTTAGTGGAATGGCTATTCTTCCTCTTGCTGAACTCTGAAATTTTCTTTTTACTCCTATCATGTGTTTCCACCCAACCAACTGCCAAACTTTGCAATTTTGTACTTAGCATCTTTTCTTAGTAGTTGTGTCTTTTTTTTTTGTTTAATTTACTTATTATCTCAAACTTAGACCATACTAAAAGCCTCCAAATCAGTCTTTCAACTTAACTATTTCTTTTTTCTCCTGCCTACTTTATACGATTGTTGCCACCTTGTTTAAAGTTTTAATCTATTTCTTCATTCATGTAAGCATTTTTGATTAGAAATCCAAAGCTAAATTAATTTATGTTGACTAGAATGATCAATTATTAATCAATAAAATAGTAATACTTCACATCTGTATTATGAGTTAAACCTGACAGATTGCTGTCTTCTATTATAATCTAGGTGAAAACAATTTAGCAAAATGAATAGTACTTAAAGGAAGACCTTGGAGTGAACAGCTAAATTCAAGAGTTTCAGGCTTTCTTTAAAATTGATGCCATGTCTACTCAGTTCAATTCTGGACTATTGTCTCCCATGACTATTCAGCTTAGACTTTTTTTTTTTTCCTTCACATGGAGTTTATAGTTTAACTGGTGAACATAATATTTTGCCCTTTCTAAGGCGAACACTTGAATTTTCTCTTCTTAAAACGTGGGAGATCAAAATATCATTTTTTTTTTTTTACTTTCTTCTGGTGGTGTCTATTTATAATGATTATTTTTATTTTATTTTATTTTATTTTTTACTTTACAATACTGTGTTGGTTTTGCCCTACATTGACATGAATCCGCCACAGGTGACCATCTGTATGTGCTGTGACATTTTCTGTTACTTATGATTTTCTTCAATTGGATGCCGATATTTCATAAAGTGCTAGTTTGAAGTCTTCTGATCTCAGTTGTCCAGCAGAAAGTTTGCTTTTTCTGTAACTGATCTTGCCTAGTTGATTGTTTTTCAATTTCTAGGTGAGTATCATCATTCTGTGTAGAACCAAGTGACTTGTCCAAGGTCCAAAGCTCTAAAAGTTTCCCTCAAAAAATGTTATCTATCAGTCCGCATTACTTTAGGGCCGTTTTTCTAGGTGAGATGCTTTAGGTGGCATTCTGTGCCCAGAATTTTGGGTTAGTTGACTAGCTACCTATTCATCTATAATGAAGAGAATGGAAAAGTCATGATTCTTTATGAACTTGGTAGAAGTTCCTGGGTTAGTCATTTCTTCAGCCCAAAATCTTAGAGCTGAGAGCAGAGAGAAGCCAATTTTGGATTTTTACAATGCCTTTAATGTAGATAAATGAAATAAAGTATATTATGATATAAATGTTATGCTATACAATTATTTTCCATTTTTACTAAATACATGTTGTATATCTTATTATTGGTACTTTATTGAGCTAGTTGATAATTCAGTACAAATAAAATAGCATAAGATTTTTCAGTGTTTTAAGATGATTTGATAGATTATTATATTGCAAAAGGTTGCTTATGCTAAAAATTCTATATTCTTTCTCTACAGAATCAGTAGCAAGCACATCCTATTTCTGAGCTATATTGCATATCTGGAAGCTTGATAATTGCTGTTCATATTTTCGTACCAAACTGATAATGTGTTATTAATTCAGATTTTTAAAAAATAACCTTCTAAATCCCTATGTTTTGTCCTAGGTTTAAAATTCTATGAGAACCAGACCACACATTCTTCTGCTCTTAGGCTGTGCTGTTTTCAGAGATGCTAACCTGTTAGTGATTAACCAAGATTAGGGTCTTGGACGCTTGTGGTTATCAGAAAGTTTTCCCTGAGGATGTCTACAGTTCAAGGAGAATTTCTGCATTTATGTCTAGGAAGGATGCTCTAAAACCATATTGACTTTATGTAAAGACATATTTGTTTTGTGAATGCTTAACAACGCCGTTGGATGATTGAAATGAAAAATTTGACACCAAAGGGACGTAACCTGGACTTAAAATGCCAGACTGTTGTTCTTTTCAGCCTTAATGGGAAAAGAAGTAAATTAGTATATTTACAGTAAAAGAAATTCTATGTGATCTTGTAGCCTTGAAATAACTATGCAACGAAGCAGGATGTACAGTATATATGAAGAGATTCAGTTGCTAGCTGTGTTCACTCTTGTCTTTCTGCTTCTAAAATGCATCCTTGTAATATTTTCCACTTTTTAATTTCCTGCTCTGTTTCCTATTGAAAATTCTGTGAACTATTTTGATTTGTTGTGTTTTCCCCATTACATATAGTAATTAACAAGTCTTTGTCAAATATAAAAAGTAGTCAATGAAAAAAAATCAGTGGCAGAGCTGAGGTTCAAATCAGAATCTAAACGTTGCCTTTTCAGTCCTTTACTATAAACACTCATCTAAACCTTTCAAAACATTATTTTGAAGATAAATGATAAAAATAACAAAATAATACATAGTATTTCAGACAGTGAAATGTTTGTGATCTTTTAAAATAATTTTTCTCATAATTTTTTAATAGCACAGAAGCTGATAAGACCCAAACTGTTAACAAGAAGGGGTAACCAGTTTGTATTGATTTGTAGGCCTATGCACTTTTTCTCTATATCATCAATTTTCTACATGAAGCATAAATATGGAATTTCTGGTTTCCTCTTTGCAATGTTTCTTTCTTAGAGGCCCTTGGGATTCACAGCAGATCTGTTCCTCTGACTCACATGCATTGGAGCAATGTATATTCTTATCTCTGTTCACTATCTTGTTAAATCTTTTCATCTATCACATCTTGCTGAGAGGGCATCTCAACCTAACTAAAGTCTATGTTAATTAATATTTGCCAAAAAAATCTGACCTATCTAGTTGTTTTATATTTACATGAAAATAGATGAGGTTTGACAATAAACCCAATTATCAGTGGAAGTATAATATATTATACATAAAAGAAAAGAATAGAATTAAATGGTATTCTCCACGATCTCCCTTGAGTTTATACAAAAGACATCAGTAATTAATAAAGCCACCCAGAATCCTTCTTGACACAGTGTTCTTGGCAATGCTTACCAGTTGATTAGAAGGGGCAAGTAGATTGAAACCTATTTGCCATCTTTATTCCATCTCTGGTATAGGTTCAGTTAAACCATACAAAAACTATCTGCTTTCTTACCTGGATTTTAGCAGAACCTTTGGAACTAATTTTAGGGGAAGTAGGTGGCAAAGAAGGCAAGATAAAACTGTAATTTGCCACCTGCTGTTAGGTGAACACTTTGGCCATAAATTGGTGTCTTTGGTGTTTTTGTGTGTTTATGTATAATGTTATTTTCTTTATGCTTCCTGCAGGTCAGAATAGTGACTTAGGAAATAAAGTCTTAACTTTATTTTGCATTTCTAACATACTGCTCTATCTCTGATGATGAGCATTTAGAGAACTGAGTTCACCAGGAGTAGCCATTACAAGTGATGGGTAACCTAAGGTGGTTGTTAACAGTATGGATATGCATACGCACCACCCTGGTATAAGAACAGATTATTATTACTAGAAACAAATTCTTTTTTTTCTTTAAGATTTTTCTTTTTTTGATGGGGACCGTTTCTAAAGTACCTCCATTGAATTTGTTACATTATTGTTTCTGATTTATGTTTTGACTTTTTGGCAGTGAGGCATGTGGGGTCTTAGCTCTCAATCAGGGTTTGAACCCACTGCCCCTGTATTGGAAGGTCAAGTCTTAACCACTGGACCACTAGGGAAGTCCCTAGAGAGAAACTAATTCTTAAGAAAAGGATGCTCAAACTGATTCCAGCCTCGCCTGCAATCCTTTCTGGACATTCAGAATCAATTTGGGGGAATTTCTGTGAAGCTTAGAGTTTTGGCAGTGTTATTCAGAATTTTCAATTACCTTCATGAAGACAAGTGAAAGAAAGATGTCGGTTCATTCATAAATATTTAGTCGTATTCAGTATGGCTCTAGATTATGGTTTTAAACAAAATTTGGCAATGACTTAAAAAATGGAAAACACTGTGTATAGGAGTACATATATGTTTCATCTTTTGCTGTTTAAAAATATGTGGTTTCAGACAATTTTGGCAGAAACAGGTTTTTACCTTACTTTAGCTGCAAACCTTTTAGGCAGTGTAATCTAAAAAAGTGAAGCCTCTACAGCAACATATATCATTCTTTGCATCCTAAATTAACATAGTTAATCTACTACTGGTAGTGCTTCTCCATTTAGCATTGTCATAGCCACTTGCAAAGGTTTCTGGGTTTATTTTCATTTTCGTGTGGTATGTGTGTACATGCACACGTGTGCATGTGAGTGATGACATGCCCACATGTACATTCTTTAGGGTTGCAAACAGGGGCTATAGATTCCATTAAGAATGGTATTGGTCTTTTTCTTCTGTATTAACATAAACTATGTGTGTGTCCCCAGATTAGCAACGTAGAATAACCGCACTTGGGGCCTTCTTTTGTTCTCCCTTACCTGGTTTACAGTTTGTAATGGTACCCTCTGCCTTTGGTCTAAGACTCAACCTTAAGAAACCTCCTAACCTATTTGCTTTAGTAGTGCTACCAGGCATATACCCAATTAGATAACTCTGTGTTCCTGCCTCCATTAGCAGTTCAGCTATTCTTAAAAATATTTGTATTACATTAGTAATACTTGTTTCAAAAACTAATAAGAAACAGATAGCCAAAAGAAAAATAAGATACGCTATTAATAATCTCAAAATGTGCTGCTGCTCTCAGTCATGTCCTGTCTCTTTCAACCTATGTTTTTTTGCTTTTCCAGCTGTCTTTCTTCATTTTTGTGTGTCTTATTTGTTTCCTGTTCCTCTTTGTGTCTCTGGATCTTCAATTCTTCGCCCTAGTCACTCCTAGTTTCTGTCTCTATCTAGCATATTTTTTAGTTAAAAAAAAAAAAGTAAAAAACATCATTCTATAAGTTGGTGGTTAAGGCTTTGAATTTTTGATATATTATTATTGATTTTTGGCTGTGCTCATTGTATCTGAAAAATTATTTCACCTACATAAGTCACTTATTTTTGCATCAGTAAAATGCCATTAGGATTAAGGCATTTAGGAAATGTGAACGGTTAGTCTTAGGGACATACTTGTTTATATTTCTTTGCATACTTTCCTGATTATTTTATGATAAACTTCTGGGACGAGAATTGCTTCATTATATGGCATGCATTTTTAAACACATATTTCCAAATTGCCCTCCAGGTAGGTTGGGTCTATTAATATTGTACAAGCAATTTTGGAGAATGTTCATATCCTAACCAACAGTTGTGGGTTATTATTCTTTTAAAAATTTCCTAATAATAAATGAAGATATTATTGCTATTCTACTTTTAATAATAGTGAGGTCAGATTTTCTTTATATTCTTTAGTTAATTGTATGCTGATATACTTTGCACACTTTTTCATTTAGGTGTTCAGGGTTTTTTTTTTTTTCCTTATTGATGTTTCAGAGCTCTTTGTATATTAAGAATACTAGCCCTTTATAGTATATGTTGTAAATATTTTCCCAGTGGTTTTTTTTTTTTTTTGCTTACTTGTAATTTAATTATGGGGTGTTTTTATGCAGGGGTGCTTTAGTTGTTACCTATATGAATCATTAGTCTTTAATCATTTCTACCTTTTTAGATCTAAGTATTAGGACATATTTTCCTTTTCCTGAGAAACTCATATTGCTTTCCCCCTTTTGACTTTCAGTCAAGTCTTCATTAACATGGGTTATAAAGAAGAGCAGACTGCCATAGAGAATATAAAATCTTGGTTAAACACTATACTCAATACATGTTACAAAATGGATTACATGCAAACTTATTTATTGAAAGTTAAACCTAGTATTTGTGCATTTGTTTAGCATTCTATTAAGTAACACAAAGCATTATAAAATTGCTTGAAGGAAAGTATGTAGAAACAGTCTGTTGTTACTTGTTATTAGTTAAGTTTGCTTTTAATCATCAGTAAAGAGCCGTTGCACCTTTAGTCTGTCTTTGAGCCAGTGTCATTTATTGCATAGATAAACTGGACCCCAGAGAGTCTGAGGTTAAGCTTAGCATTATTAATAACCTCACTTTTGTGGGCTAATAGTGGAAAAGACCCTGATGCTGGGAAAGACTGAAGTCAAAAGAAGAAGGGGATGGCAGAGGATGAGATGGTTAGATAGCATCACCAACTCAATAGACATAAATCTGAGCAAGCTCTGGGAGATGGTGAAGGACAGGGAAGCCTGGCATGTTGCAGTCCATGGGGTTGCAAAGAGTTGGACATGACTTAGTCACTGAACAACAACAGGTGGGACACAGATCATTCTCTTCTCTCTGTCACTTGACCTCACAGCACTGTTCCAGCCTTCAGAGGCCACACCCTAATGTTATTTCCATCAGTTTACTTCTTATGAGTTCGGTGTCATTATCAGGATTAAGTTAGGCTGCTAGAAGGTGTATCAATGTCAAATCATTTCAAAGAAGAATTTTACTTTCTGGGTGTATGTTCATTTAGGTGTGACTGTCTTAATGTGCAGTCGTGGCGTTGTTTCTTTGAAGGCCAGTGTGGAAGGATGTCATGTCATTTTCTTCTTTTACTTATTTTATTTGTCTTAATGAACAGCCTGAGATCCATGAGAATTTAATGTTCTTCATTTAGATCATAAATTATTATTTTATATTATAGAGTAATTTGTATAGTATCTCCCCCACCCAACTCTTGAATGATTTCACTTCTCAAAATGTTAAGAATCACATAGTTCCACTTCTGCTCAACCCATGTTTTCATTACTAGGTTATTTATCTGATTTCAGGAGCAAAAACCAGAAAGGACCAGGATTGGAGTCGGAATGGGTGGGTAGGTAGAGAGAGGCTCCTACATGGCAGATGCAACAATGTAGCTCTTGTTGATTATTAATAAAATTTCTAAAAATAAGTGCCTTACAAAATATTTATTCTTAATTTGTGTTCGTTTTAATTCCATGCATGCATATCACTAAACATCTATTAACATTTTTTTTAAACGGTCAAATTGCTTGCATTTCAAACCATTCCTCTATGCTATCTCCACCCTCTTACTTGCCACATCAAAACTGGAGTATATATTACTATGAATGTTGTTTTGCTTCCAGGAAGCCCAGATTCAGATTTACTGTTCAGCTGTAGCAACTGTATAGGTCCTCACTGCATGCTTATTTCTGATCTCCTTTTCTTTTTTTCACTCAACAAGTATGCTTTCTTGTATCCTTTATGAAAAGAGGCAGGGTATAAATTGCCAAATTTAAAAAAAAATGGTTATTATGTCTATTATATATCCCCAAATTAATATCATATTTTCCTCTGCATTTACTTAATTGACCACAGCTTGGCTTATTTTTTCAATAATGATGAAGGAATTTACCATGAGATAACCATACTTAATCAATACACATTATGGCCAACTCTTAACTCAGGAACACGAAGAGCTGTCAAGCAGGGGTTTCCAGGCAGTAATTTATCCCTCCTGTAAACCTTATTCAATGACATTACACACAAGAGGCAACAGTCTGGGCACCAACGATACAACAGCATACACAACCACCTCTGTTCTCACAGTCTGAAGTGGAAGCCAGAGCCTCCCCTCAAAAAAAAATTGCAGTACAGCGTGGCAAGAGCTATGAAAGAGGTATGCAGACGTACTGGGGTTGGGGAGTGGGTATCAGGGAAAAGAGTTAGTATATGTGCAGCCATGAGAGAAGGGGGGTAAATGGGGACTTGGAATCAGTTCCTTGAGGCTGGTCAGACATCATTTGAGAAGGCAAATCTCTGGAGATGTATTCACCAGGAGTTTAATGGAGGGCTTTATTCTGAGCATGATGGGCAACCATTGGAGGCTTTTAAGAGGAAGTGTGTGTTGGAGGGGGCCGATAGAGTCAGATTTGCATTCCGGAAGAATACAGAGGAATATCGCTATGGGACAGTGGTTACTACATTGATGTATGGACTCTCTACAGAAGATCAGAGGTCTTTAAGCACTTCCGAGTTTCTAAATCTGTGATGGTTTTATTTGCTCTTCACCACAACCTGATGAAACTGTTAATAGATTGTTATGGTGATTTTACAAATTGGACATGAACTTAAGGGCTCTTTGATGTGTTTAAAGGCATGAAAGGCTTACACCCATGTCTATCTGACTCTACACTCATGACCTCCCCTGCCCTAACCTCTCCTCCTTGTCTGTTGGTTCAGAGAGGGACATTTTAGCTGAAGCTCATACAGATAACTGAGCAGAGCTTGGCTTAGAATACAGATCTGATTCACAGGAGAGGCATGATGCCTGTGTCTTCTAATTGGAGCAGACAGGATATGAGAAGCCCTGGAGACAGGTGAGATTAAAGACGAGACGCCAGGGGTGGAACATTGAGGTGCATGGCGAAGGGAGTCTGTGTAGCCAGAGGGTTCACTAGAGGGACCACCCTGAGCGGGCAGGTGACGAAGGACCAGGGACTTCTGACTGGTGTCAGAGACATCAGTTCATTTTAGATGCTGACCCCGGTATTTTCATTCATGAAATTTACTATCATAGTCAAGGGACATAGTTTGCCTGTAAAACATCACTCATTTAAAACAAATACATTCAGCCCTTGTTTTGTGCCAGAAACTCTCTTATATGCTAAAGATGCAAAGGAGGGAATGTAGTCCCTTCATTCATGGAGTTGTGATGAAGAAACATGCATTTAAACAAGTAAATGACAGCACAACACGGGAACTGCAGCTGTTTGGAAATGATGATTGGAGTGGAGATAATGGGTAAGAAAAGTGCTTTCTAGGAGCACAGAGTACGGAGATGGTCACAGAGCCTCAAAGGAACTCGAGGGATGACACATTTGGTCTTAGTCTTTTTTTAAATTTTTATTATTTTTTTTTTTAGTTTTTTATTTTTTTAATTTTAAAATCTTTAATTCTTACATGTCGTTCCCAAACATGAACCCCCCTCCTACCTCCCTCCCCATAACATCTCTGTGGGTCATCCCCATGCACCAGCCCCCAGCATGCTGTATCCTGCGTCAGACATAGACTGGCGATTCAATTCTTACAGGATAGTATACATGTTAGAATGCCATTCTCCCAAATCATCCCACCCTCTCCCTCTCCCTCTGAGTCCAAAAAGTCCGTTATACACAGCTGTGTCTTTTTTGCTGTCTTGCATACAGGGTCGTCATTGCCATCTTTCTAAATTCCATATATATGTGTTAGTATACTGTATTGGTGTTTTTCTTTCTGGCTTACTTCACTCTGTATAATCGGCTCCAGTTTCATCCATCTCCTCAGAACTGATTCAAATGAATTCTTTTTAACGGCTGAGTAATACTCCAAAGGTGACTGAGAAATTACCAAGTAGAAAAGGGAAGTGAGGTCGCTCAGTTGTGTCCGACTCTTTGCGACTCCACGGACTGTAGCCTACCAGACTTCTCAGTCCTTGGGGTTTTCCAGGCAAGAGTACTAGAGTGGGTTGCCATTTCCTTCTTCAGGGGATCTTCCCCACCCAGGGATTGAACCCGGGTCTCAGGCATTGCAGGCAGACACTTTACCCTCTGAGCCACCAGGGAACCTAGGAAAACATAGTTCAGTTCAGTTCAGTTCAGTCACTCAGTCATTTCCGACTCTTTGCAACCCCATGAATCACAGCATGCCAGGGTTCCCTGTCCATCACTAACTCCTGGAGTTCACTCAGACTCACATCCATCGCATCATTGATGCCATCCAGCCATCTCATCCTCTGTCAGCCCCTTCTCCTCCTGCCCCCAATCCCTCCCCAGCATCAGAGTCTTTTCCAATGAGTCAACTCTTCACATGAGGTGGCCAAAGTACTGGAGTTTCAGCTTTAGTATCATTCCTTCCAAAGAAATCCCAGGGCTGATCTCCTTCAGAATGGACTTGTTGGATCTCCTTGCAGTCCAAGGGACTCTCAAGAGTTTTCTCCAACACCACAGTTCAAAAGCATCACTTCTTCAGCACTCAGCCTTCTTCACAGTCCAACTCTCACATCCATACATGACCACTGGAAAAACCACAGCCTTGACTAGATGGACCTTTGTTTGGCAAAGTAATGTCTCTGCTTTTTCAATATGCTACCTAGGTTGGTCATAACTTTTCTTCCAAGGAGTAAGCGTCTTTTAATTTCATTGCTGCAGTCACCATTAGCAGTGATTTTGGAGCCCAAAAAAATAAAGTCTGACACTGTTTCTACTGTTTCTCCATCTATTTGCCATGAAGTGATGGGACCAGATGCCATGATCTACGTTTTCTGAATGTTGAGCTTTAAGCCAACTTTTTCACTCTCCTCTTTCACTTTGATCAAGAGGCTTTTAGTTCCTCTTCACTTTCTGCCACAAGGGTGGTGTCATCTGCATATCTGAGGTGATTGATATTTCTCCCGGCAATCTTGATTCCAGCTTGTGTTTCTTCCAGCCCAGCGTTTCTCATGATATACTCTGCATGTAAGTTAAATAAGCAGGGTGACAATATACAGCCTTGATGTACTCCTTTTCCTATATGGAACCAGTCTGTTGTTCCATGTCCAGTTCTAACTGTTGCTTCCTGACCTGCATACAGATTTCTCAAGAGGCAGGTCAGGTGGTCTGGTATTCCCATCTCTCTCAGAATTTTCCACAGTGTATTGTGATCCACACAGTCAAAGGCTTTGGCATAGTCAATAAAGCAGAAATAGATGTTTTTCTGGAACTCTCTTGCTTTTTCCATGATCCAGCGGATGTTGGCCATTTGATCTCTGGTTCCTCTGCCTTTTCTAAAACCAGCTTGAACATCAGTAAGTTCACAGTTCACGTATTGCTGAAGCCCTGGCTTGGAGAATTTTGAGCATTACTTTACTAGCATGTGAGATGAGTACAATTGTGTGGTAGTTTGAGCATTCTTTGGCTTTGCCTTTCTTTGGGATCAGAATGAAGACTGACTTTTTCCAGTCCTGTGGCCACTGCTGAGTTTTCCAAATTGCTGGCATATTGAGTGCAGCACTTTCACAGCATCATCTTTCAGGATTTCAAATAGCTCAACTGGAATTCCATCACTTCTACTAGCTTTGTTCGTAGTGATGCTTTCTAAGACCCACTTGACTTCACATTCCAGGATGTCTGGCTCTAGGTGAGTGATCACACCATCATGATTATCTTGGTCATGAAGATCTTTTTGTACAGTTCTTCTGTGTATTCTAGCCACCTCTTCTTAATATCTTCTGCTTCTGTTAGGTGCATACCATTTCTGTCCTTTATCGAGCCCATCTTTGTATGAAATGTTCCCGTGATATCTCTGATTTTCTTGAAGAGATCTCTAGTCTTCCCCATTCTGTTGTTTTCCTCTATTTCTTTGCATTGATTACTGAGGAAGGCTTTCTTATCTCTTCTTGCTATTCTTTGGAACTGTGCATTCAGATGCTTATCTCTTTCTTTTTCTCCTTTGCTTTTCGCTTGTTTTCTTTTCACAGCTATTTGTAAAGCCTCCCCAGACTGCCATTTTGCTTTTTTGCATCTTTTCCATGAGGATCGTGTTGAACCTGTCTCCTATACAATGTCACGAACCTCAGTCCATAGTTCATCAGGCACTCTATATGTCAGATCTATTCCCTTAAATCTATTTTTCACTTCCACTGTGTAATCATAAGGGATTTGACTTAGGTCATACCTGAATGGTCTAGAGGTTTTTCCTACTTTCTTCAATTTAAGTCTGAATTTGGCAATAAGGAGTTCATGATCTGAGCCACAGTCAGCTCCTGGTCTTGTTTTTGCTGACTGTATAGAGCTTCTCCATCTTTGGGTGCAAAGAATATAATCAATCTGATTTCGGTGTTGACCATCTGGTAATGTCCATGTGTAGAGTCTTCTCTTGTGTGGTTGGAAGAGGGCATTTGCTATGACCAGTGCATTTTCTTGGCAAAACTCTATTAGTCTTTGCCCTGCTTCACTCTGTATTCCAAGGCCAAATTTGCCTGTTATTCCAGGTGTTTCTTAACTACCTACTTTTGCATTCCAGTACCCTATAATATGGCAATCCACTCCAGTATTCTTGCCTGGAGAATCCCATGGACGGAGAAGCTTGATGGGCTACAGTCCACAGGTCGCAAAGAGTCAGACACGACTGAGCAACTTCACTTCACTTCACTCTATAATGAAAAGGATATCTTTTTGGGCCTTAGTTCTAAAAGGTCTTGTAGGTCTTCATAGAACCGTTCAACCTCAGCTTCTTCAGCATTACTGGTTGGGGCATAGACTTGGATTATCGTGATATTGAATGGTTTGTCTTGGAAACGAACAGAGATCATTCTGTCATTTTTGAGATTGCATCTAAGTACTGCATTTCGGACTCTTTTGTTGACCATGATGGCTACTCCATTTCTTCTGAGGGATTCCTGTCCACAGTAGTAGATATAATGGTCATCTGAGTTAAAGTTACCCATTCCAGTCCATTTTAGTTCGCTGATTCCTAGAATGTCGACATTCACTCTTGCCATCTCTTGTTTGACCACTTCCAATTTGTCTTGATTCATGTACCTGATATTCTAGGTTCCTATGCAATATTGGTCTTTACAGCATTGGACCTTGCTTCTATCACCAGTCACATCCACAGCTGGGTATTGTTTTTGCTTTGGCTGCATCCCTTCATTCTTTCTGGAGTTATTTCTCCACTGATCTCCAGTAGCATATTGGGCACCTACTGACCTGGGGAGTTCCTCTTTCAGTATCCTATCATTTTGCCTTTTCATACTGTTCATGGGGTTCTCAAGGCAAGAATACTGAAGTTGTTTGCCATTCCCTTCTCCAGTGGACCACATTCTGTCAGACCTCTCCCCCATGACCCACCCATCTTGGGTGGCCCCATGGGCATGGCTTAGTTTCATTCAGTTAGACAAGGCTGTGGTTCTAGTGTGATTAGATTGACTAGTTTTCTGTGATTATGGTTTCAGTGTGTCTGCCCTCTGATGCCCTCTTGCAACACCTACCATCTTACTTAGGTTTCTCTTACCTTGGACGTGGGGTATCTGCTCCAGCAAAGCACAGCCGCTGCTCCTTACCTTGGACGAGGGGTATCTCCTCACCACCCCCCTCCTGACCTTGAACGTGGAATAGCTCCTCTAGGCCCTCCTGGGCCCGCGCAGCCACTGCTCCTTGGACATGGGTTAGCTCCTCCCGGCCGCCACCCCTGATCTTGGACACAGGGTAGCTCCACCCGGCCGCCGCCTCTGACCTCAGATGCGGGGTAGCTCCTCTTGGCCATTCCTGTGCCGTCGCAGCCTGGCACTCTCAGCTGCTGCTCCTGACCTCGGACGTGGGGTAACTCCTCTTGTCCGCCACCTCTGGACTGGGGTCCTCCTGGCTTCTGCCCCTGACCTCGGACATGTGGTAGCTCCTCTCGGCCACCCTATGTGCGCCAGTCGCAGCCGCCTGTGCTATGAAAACATGGTACAAAGTGTTTAAATGATTTGTAAGTTTAAAAGAGACAAATGATATTTTCACTGTCTTGATATCAAGTGTAAGGACAAGTATGTCCCTCTCATCCATGTTGGTTTTTAGGTAAATGCCATTTTAATAATTTTTATAACTTTTGAGCTCAACAGAGTTTGATATGAGGCCTGTGGTACCTTTTCTTTAGACAACTGCTTCTCCTAAACATGAGCCATCCAGGCTTCCATGTGAAATACACTGGGCATATATTTTGAAGATAAATTTAAAAAATAAAATGTTCAGTTCTACCGTGCTGATCTGTGAGTTAAGTATTTTCCACAAAACAAAACATTTTTCAAAAATTACTGTTTTTACTTAGGGAAAATTTAAAAGTTCAATTTTGATGGAAAATGTAAAGCTCTCAGACCTTAAATGTCATTATCCTTTTTATGTGATATTGTGTTTCTCCCCACTGTAGATGTTATTTCTATATTCTGAAGGCAAATTACTGTATTTTAGAGAAATGTTGAACTAGGTAATATATTAAGTTTATTAGTGAAGGTGAAAAAAAAATTTGCCCATTTGGTCTTTTACTTAATCAGCTCTTGGAGTTAATAGCTACGCATGTTGGTTACCATTTACCTGGGTAGTTTATTAAGTGAAACCTCTTTCTCTCAGGTGGGATGGGCTGACTCAGTCTGTGACTTTCTTGTCATGATTCTGCAGTGATCTGTGTTGTCCTTTGTGCTAGTAAGGTCTTGGTGATGAACCATTAAATAAAATGATGTGCCCCCACGCCAGGGAGTTGGTCGATTGCCAGACAGTAATCCTGTACAATTAACTATCAAAGATTTGAGCACTCCATTATTCTAAGGGATTCCCTGGTGGCTCAGACGGTAAAGCATCTGCCTGCAATGTGGGAGACCCTGGTTTGATCCCCTGGTCGGGAAGATCCCCTGGAGAAGGAAATGGCAACCCACTCCAGTATTCTTGCCTAGAAAATTCCATGGATGTAGGAGCCTAGTGGGCTACAGTCCATGGGGTTGCAAAGAGTTGGACACGACTGAGCAACCTCACTCACTCACTCACTCATTCTAAGAGAGGGAACTGCAGCCATTTGGAAAAATTGAAATGATGATTGTACATTTGGCTAAATTTTGGTTTGGAAAGACATTTAGATAGTTAAACTCATCATTATAACATTTAGATATTTCAGCCTCCATTTGGGGTTCTCATTTTGTTAATTTTATTCAATTCCTAGGTAAAAATGAAAAGAACTTATTCAGTCTTTACCAAGGATAGGAATGAGTCACTTACAGTATAGACCTCAAACCTCTTCAGAAATGAAATAGGATTGGAATAAAGAAATATTCTCCATGAAAGATAGTTTGAAACTATTGTATTAATGTGGGAACATGACAAAGTGATCTTTATTTCTTAAGATGTTAAAAGTTATGTTATTAAGATATTTTTAGTTACAGAAACCATAAATATTCATTAAGTACCTTGAAAATATTCTTTCGGCAACTCTTTGGTAATTCAAGCAATCACCCAGTTCACTAATAAGAATCTAAAGATCGTATGTTTTTAGGCCGTGTTCTACAATACATATTGAGTTCATTACATAAGGAACAACTGCCTTATTTTAACTGGTTTTTATAGTTTCTCCTAAAAGCTCTTTTTTATTTTTATTATTTCTAAAGATGCACCTAAAGTTCAGCCAATATATAATTAAACATACTCAGAGATCAGTATCGTAACACATTACCCAGTGAATCAATATGTCAGGACTTCAGACTTTTGAGTGGTTGCAAATTCATTTACCCATTTCTTTAACATTCTTTCGTCACTGAACACCTGCCATGTGCTGACGACAGTTTTGGCACTATAGCTACAGAGTCAAACAGACAGATTCTGACTTGCCTTCATGGAGCTTACAGCTTGAAAGTAGAAATCAGCACTTTCAAATCACATATCTAATAAATTGAGGCCTGTGCTGTGAAGTGAAGTGAAGTGAAGTTGCTCAGTCGTGTCTGACTCTTTGCAACCCCATGGACTGTAGCCTACCAGGCTCCTCCGTCCCTGGGATTCTTCAGGCAAGAATACTGGAGTGGGTTGCCATTTCCTTCTCCAGGAGATCTTCCCAACCCAGGGATCGAACCTGGGTCTCCCCTATTGCAGGCAGACGCTTTACCATCTGAGCCACCAGGGAAGTCTGCTGTGAAAGAGGTGTATAAAGAGAGGACTTTAATCCCCTGAGTCCTGGGAGCTGGGGGAGGCTCTTCTGACTCAGAAAGGATCATGGGCAGTTCAAAGAAAGCCTGGCTTTCAGTAGGAAGCCTGGGTTGAGTTCCGAGGGTTAAGCAAGGGTTCAGGCTTCCCAGGTGGCTCCAGGTAAAGAATACCTGCCAAACAGAAGACACAGGTTTGTTCCCTGGGTTGATAAGATACCACGGAGAAGGGGATGGCTACCCACTCTACTGTTATTGCCTGGAGAATTCTATGGGCAGAGGAGCCAGGAGGCCACAGTCTGTGGAGTCATAAAGAGTTGGACATGCGTCCTTGAGTCTTTGCGACTAAAGGCTTAGTGACTAAGCAGCACAACAGTATTGTCCCAGGGGTGTTTTGAAAATTTGTGAAGATGCTGATGATCATGGTGATAGATTTCTGAAGACATTTCACAGGTGTGAGGTCCCCTGGACCACTGCAATATGGGAAAGATTCTGCTGTATATCTGAGAGCTGAAAGTCAGATTTACAAAGCTTATCTGTTATAGCTGGTGTTGCCACTGTACATTTTACCATTTTGACAAATTAGGTCACTAATAAGCCTCCTCATGAAATATTACTGGCCATGCAAAGCACTTATAAGAGGGTGTCTTTGTGCTTGTCAGTCCACAGTGATGCTGCATATGGCTGCAAGCACATGCCTCCTTCATTACACATGTGGCCATGCCTCAGATTCTCCAAAGTGAAATATGTATTATTTTACTTTACATTCCTTTTGTTTTCTCTCTCCTTGTATGTTTAAGCCATTATATTTATTTGTTTAATTCCTGTGTGTAGATAGATAACATTATATGTGATTTTATTTCTGTATTATAAAGGGGACAGGCTTCCCTGATGGCTCAAATGTTAAAGAATCTGCCTGCAGTGTGGGAGACCTGGGTTTAATCCTTGAGTTGGGAAGATTCCCCTGGAGAAGGGATTGTCTACCCAATCCAGTGTTTTTGCCTGGAGAATTCCATGGACAGAATAGTCTGGAGGGCTATAGTCCAGTTCAGTTCAGTTCAGTTCAGTAGCTCAGCTGTGTCCAACTCTTTGCAACCCCATGGACTGTAGCATGCCAGGCTGCCATGTTCATCACCACCTCCAAGAGCTTCCTCAAACTCATGTCCATCGAGTCAGTGGACATGCCATCCAACCATCTCATCCTCTGTTGTCCCCTCCTTCTCCTGCCTTCAATCCTTCCCAGCATCAGGGTCTTTTCAAATAAGTCAGTTCTTCACATCAGGTGGTCAAAGTATTGGAGCTTTAGCTTCAGCATCAGTCCTTCCAAGGAATATTCAGAACTGATTTCCTTTAGGATTGACAGGTTTGATCTCCTTGCGGTCCAAGGGACTCTCAAGAGTCTTCTCCAACACCACAGTTCAAAAGCATCAGTTCCTCTGTGCTCAGCTTTCTTTATAGTCCAACTCTCACATCCATACATGGCTACTGGAAAAACCATAGCTTTGACTAGACAGACTTTTGTTGGCAAAGTAATGTCTCTGCTTTTGAATATGCTGTCCAGGTTGGTTATAGCTTTTCTTCCAAGGAGCAAGCGTCTTTTAATTTCATGGCTGCAGTCACCATCTGCGGTGATTTTGGAGCCCAAGAAAATAAAGTCTGTCTCTGTTTCCGTTGATTCTGCATGTATTTGTTATGAAGTGATGGGACTGGATGCCACAATCTTAGTTTTTTGAATGTTGACTTTTAATTTAGCCTTTTCACTCTCTTCTTTCACTTAGAGGCTGTTCAGTTCCTCTTCGCTTTCTGCCATAATGGTGGTGTCATCTGCATACCTGAAGTTATTGATATTTCTCCCAACAATCTTGATTCCAGCTTGTGCTTCATTCAGCCCAGCATTTCACATGATATACTCTACATATAAGTTAAATAAGCAGGGTGACAATACATAGCCTTGACATACTCCTTTCCCAGTTTGGAAACAGTCCGTTGTTTCATGCCCAGTTCTAACTGTTGCTTCTTGACCTGCATACAGATTTCTTAGAAATCTGAGAAAAGAAGATACGTGCAAGGCAAAAGAGAAAAGCAAATATGTACCCATTTGAATGCAGAGTTCCAAAGAATAGCAAAGAGAGATAAGAAAGCCTTCCTCAATGATCAATGGAAAGAAATAGAGGAAAACAATAACATAGGAAAGACTGGAGATCTCTTTGAGAAAATTAGAGATACCAAGGGAGCATCTCATGCAAAGATGATCACAATAAAGGACAGAAATGGTATAGACCTAACAGAAGCAGAAGATCTTAAGAAGAGGTGGCAAGAATACACAGAACTATACAAAAAAGATCTTAATGACCTAGATAACCATGTTGATGTGATCACTCACCTAGAGACAGATATCCTGGAGTCCAAAGTCAAGTGGGCCTTAGGAAGCATCACTAAACAAAGCTAGTGGCATTGATGGGATTCCAGCTGAGCTATTTCAAGTCCCAAAAATGATGCTGTGAAAGTGCTGCACTCAATATGCCAACAAATTTGGAGAACTCAGCAGTAGCCACAGGATTGGAAAAGGTCAGTTTTCATTCCAATCCCAAAGAACGCAAGGCCAAAGACTGTTTAAACTACCACACAGTTGCACTCATCTCACATGCTAGCAAAGTAATGCTCAAAGTTCTCCAAGCTAGGCTTCAAGAGTACATGAGCCAAGAACTTCCAGATACTCAAGCTGGATTTAAGAAATCAGAGGAACCAGATATCAAATTGCCAACATCTGTTGGATCATAGAAAGAGCAAGAGAATTCCAGAAGAATATCTACTTTTGCTTTATTGACTACTCCAAAGCCTTTGACTGTGTGGATCACAACAAACTGGAAAATTCTGGAAGAGATGGGAATACCAGACCATCTTACCTGCCTCTGAGAAATCTGTGTGCAGGTCAAGATGCTCCACACATGGAGCATCAGACTGGTTCCAGATTGGGAAAGGCTACACTCTATGGGTGGCAAAGAATCAAAAATGACTGAGCAACTAACACTTTCACTTTTCAAAGGGGACATTATAAAAAGAAAATCTTGGATCTGAAGAGATGAAAATGACTATTTTCAATAATACGTGTGTTTAAAATAGAAGCAAAAGTGCTTTAATATCCAGGCTGAAGAATCATTTGAAATTAATTAATTTTAGAATGCTTCACAGATAAAACCCCTTGACTTTTAAATGAGACTCAGCAGCAAATATCTCCTTTTTGACTGCTTTCTAGCCTGATTTTGAAAGTTACCTCTTTGACTCTGTACTCAGAAAGATATGGAGGGAAATATGCTACAATAGACCATTTGGGAATATTTGTACTGAGTTGTCTTGTTTGGGCTGTTTAGTACTAATATCACTGGAAAGGTCATTTGGAGAAAACTTACTTACAAATAAAATCAAGATTTTTAGAATGCTTTCTTGGAGTGGGTCTACTCTGGAAGACAGCCAGTAGTTCAATGAAAACACATTGAGATGCTTTACAAGAGTACTTTGTTTTAATAGATACCATCATGAATGAGTAAGACACCATCCCACTAGTGCTACAAAGAAAGTATGACTAGTTTCTGGCCCAGAACACCCAATTACATTCTTAGTATTTATAGGGATAGCCTCCTGGAGATTATAGGAAGTATGAAGTCAGAAGAAAGGAAGCAGCTTTACCTAGAGGACAGTAATTAAGTCTGCATTAGATATAGGAACGCCTAGTTGACAAAACAAATACTACAGAATACCCCTGAGGATACTAGGAGTATTAGGAAGACATGTAAAAGTCCAGAGAATCAGATTTATTAGAAGAAATTAATGTCTTCCTTAACTTTCCTGTTGACTTTTTATGAATATCAAATGAGATAATATGTAAACAATATTCTGCAAGTTCTAAACAAGGAACTTGTACACAAGATTTGCTCACAATCTTCCAAATATACACCATACTAGAATGTGTTAATAGGGATTAGTCAGGTGCAAGCCAGCAAGTCTGAAACCTGTGATAAAACTAGACATATTGGTTTTTCTCAAGGATGCTATAGTAACAAATTTTGAATCATCAGTTCCTATACTGTTTATTTGTAGAGGCTCAGATAAATAAGGCAATAGCACCCCGCTTCAGTACTCTTGACTGGAAAACGCTATGGATGGAGGAGCCTGGTAGGCTGCAGTCCATGGGGTCGCTAAGAGTCAGACACGACTGAGCGACTTCATTTTCACTTTCACTTTCATGCATTGGAGAAGGAAATGGCAACCCACTCCAGTGTTCTTGCCTGGAGAATCCCAGGGACTATGGAGCCTGATGGGCTGCCGTCTATGGGGTCACACAGAGTCGGACATGACTGAAGCGACTTAGCAGTAGCAGCAGATAAATATAGAGTCAATTTACATTTACCATCCCTGGTCTCATCTTTTTGTTATCTTCCAAGAAAGTCTAGAATCTTCCTCCAAGATGATGCCAGTTTGTAGTCATCTTTTATACTGTGTCTAAAAACACATTTTCATCTGTTTATTGATTCTCTCAAATAAATCCACATTTAAGCCTTCTACTTCTCCAACAGAATTAAAGCAATTACCACTTCCAAAGAAGATCTGTGTAGTAATGAACTTGAGGACAGAGATGTTTGAAAGGCAAAGAGATATTCTTCTTCATTTTTTAAAATGTATTTTTTAATTATAGTTGGTTTACAATGTTGTGTTAGTTTCAGGTATACAGCAGAGTGATTCATATATATATAATTCTTTTTCCTATTCTTTTTCCTTATAGTTATTATGGAACATTGAGATAGTTCCCTGGACCCTACCTACCTATATAGGTCCCTACCTATACAGTAGGTCCTTGTTGGTTATTTATTTTGTATATACTAGTGTGTATATGTTAATCCCAAACACCTTGAAGGGATATTATTCTTTCCCTGGAAATAATATTACACAAGATCTATCCTTGAAACTTTTCTGCTTAAGAGGAGTTAGGCCAGAGGGTTTCTCATGGCTCTCCTTTCTATCTTTCTCGTCTTTATTAAACCCCTTTTGCTCACAGTTTGTGTCCCCTGCAAACATCCAGATGTTGAAGAGGGACAGCCATTCTATTTCCTCTTCCTTCTGTGCCATCTTCTCTTACCAGGGTCTAGGGATTCCTGCCTTTAATGTGGGAGTCCCCTTTGGAACTTCTCTGGTGGCTCAGTGATTAAGACTCCATGCCTCCAATGCAGGGGTCTGGGGTTTGATTCATGGTCCAGGAACTAAGATCTCACATGCAGCCAAAAGAAAAAATATAGGGGCTCTTCTGCCACTCCACCTCATGTAATTCCCACCTGCCATTACTAGGCAGTTCCTAACCTTTGGCTCAGAGTTTCTAGTACCTGAGACTCTTCAGCAGTGAGAACCTTGGGTGGGAGTGATAGGTGTTTGCAGAACCATCAACATTGATGAATGAAATTGAGAATGTGATTTATTGGTACATGTGTACATGCATGCTAAGTTGCTTCAGTTATGTCCAACTCTTTGCAACCCTATGGTGGTTTGTAAATAAGCTTGTTTCTAGGAAAAACTCTTAACTATCATAGTTGACCATTATTGAGGAAATAAAGTAAAAAAAGAAAAATCAAAATTTATTTTGGTTCTAAGAAATACTGATTATAAGCACTTACTCAAACTGCTTAAAATGTATGTCCAAGTACAATGGATAAGTGCAATAATTAATGCATGTTATAAACTCTCTGGTTTAAAAGTGCTAATGAGCATGATTTATCATTTAAAGATTCATCTTAGCCTATGAGTCACATTAATTTTTACATGTTTTTATTATAGCATCTAAACTTTATATTCATATGTTTGTAATCTTCATCATTTATCTCTCTCATTACATGGTTAGATCGCAGGGGACGAGGCCTTGGAGAGGGGAATGGCTAGCCACTCCAGTATTCTTGCCTGGAGAATTCCATGGACAGAGGAGCCTGATGAGCTACCATCCATGGGGTTGCAAAGAGTCAGACCGGACTGAGTGACTAACTGTAATTGAGGAGTATTTAGTAACTTTAGTCCAAGAAGTGGAGAGATTTTTTGTTGATTTACTTGTTTCTGTTTGTTTATGCTAGTCAGTATTCTGATTCCATAGCCCAGCGAGGTTTATTGTGAAACTAAGTAGAGATTATTTTCACCTTAAGATCTTCCGAACTCTAAGTGGATAATTAAGCATTAGAAGAAGCTTACCAAGAAAAGCCATGAAATCTCTATCCTTGTGGATTCTTGAAATCTTGGCTGATGTAAGCAAAGCCTTGATCTGATCAAAGGCGTGAGTATATAAGAGATGCCATTTTGCTGTTTCTTTTACTGTGCGTTCATATTCGTGTGTAGAGGTGGAGATTGTTCCAAAAAGACTGATACCCTGTCCAGCTGTCCATTTCTACTCCAGCTGGTTTTTTTTGAAGGCAGTGTAAGTTTGCCCCTAATTTCTGACCATTAGTTTCAGGTTGCCATTCTTTTTTTGACTTAATATCTTTATTATGAAAGTTTTTGACTGTATTATTGAAGCAAAAGTCATTTCTTCCCTACTGTGGGTTAAGCACTACCTCACTATTGTTCCAGCTTTCTGGAATTCTTCACAATAGGTTCCAG
The DNA here is from genome assembly GCF_016772045.2 of Ovis aries. Lineage (NCBI taxonomy): Eukaryota > Metazoa > Chordata > Mammalia > Artiodactyla > Bovidae > Ovis > Ovis aries. The sequence continues at coordinate 52,921,622 of NC_056062.1, forward strand.
ACCTGGGTTAATTAACAACTCTGTTAACACCTCCTTGAGCTCAAGTGGTTCAAATACAGCCTGCTGAGACATTATTTCTTAAAAGGTGAGGACTAATGACCCAACTTTTAGTCACCATCTCAGAGGCCAGTTTTCAATCTCGTAAAAATTTTAAGTCAAGGAAGCTCAACATAGAAAGTCATGAGCTGTCATAAAATACCATTCCGGATATAGTTGGTTGGAATTGCCTGGGCACTCGGTAACCTAAAATACAAGTTAACAGTAATTCCACCTCATTTAGTTGTGTTTAAGGTGCTTGAGAGTTATGCTTAATAGACCATAAAAATTAGACCTTAAGACACTACTTAAATGCAATAATAGATCCTTGTACAAAGTTCTCCCAGAAACTACAATTTAAAAAGTCATTATAAATGTTAACTAAACCTCACATTTTTCTATATGAAGACTTTTTGAGCATATAAAATTTTAGATGTGCTAAAATTCTTAAAATGAATTCATGGCAGAGCATAGTTTGGTGTCTGCTCCTATTTTAGTAATTTGGGTAATACATATTGAAATGTAGTTTTACTTAAATATTAATATTTTATATGTATAGGCTCATATATCTTGAATGAAATGAACTTACCTTCTCTAATAAACGACCATAGAACATAATCGCAGCAGAAATCACTTCTAGGTCACATGGGAGCAAAACTCGCTGACAGTTTGACACGTGGCATGATGTCAGCATTCCTATATTGTTATTGAAGATCTGTGGCGTTAAAAGGAATTGAAATACCAGAAGTTAGACTGCCACAAAAAATGCAACAGAACAGGTTATTCTGTTCTTGCTGCATTTTCAGGCACAGTACTGTTAGGTACCACACACCTGGTATTTTATCTTCCAAACCATCCCATGGGCCAGTTATTATAGTTCTTAATAAAAAGAAGAAAACACTGAGATTTAGTGGTTAAATAATTTACTTCAGATCATATTGTTGTTGTTTAGTCACTAAGTCATGTCCAACTCTTTTCAACTCCCATGGACTGTGTAGCCCTCCTGGGCCCTCTGTCCATGGGGTTTCCCAGGCAAGACACTAGAGTGGTTTGCCAGTTCCTTCTCCAAGGGATTTTCCCAACCCAGGAATCGAACTTGAGTCTCCTGCCCTGGCAGGTGGATTCTTTACCACTGAACCACCTGGGAAGCCTTAAGATCATACTGCTGATCTTCGGTGCCCTAAGATGAAGCACCTTGCTTTCATCCATATCATAACACAAATATGGCACGACCACAGTTAAAGAGCCAAGAGGAATCAAGAAATCTTTCTGATGTTTCTTATATCCCTTAGTGATAGAAGAAATGGCTAGAACATAAAGAGTGTTAAAAGTATTAGACACAAATAAGATGGAACTCTGAAAAAGGATCCATTACGTGATAACAGTTCTGCCATATTTTCTAGAAATCTTGTGAAACAAATGTTAAAAAGGACAGGTTGAAAATAGATCATTTAGACCAGTTGACGTCAAAAGTGTTATTCAAGTAATTTGGATTTTTGTTAGGAAGCACCTTTAATGTCTTAATTCTGGTTCTCACAAATATTTTTGTTTCTTTTCTATAATTTTAATATGATTTTTTGGTGGGATGTTGCTGAGAGCTTAATTAAATCAATACTTTTGTGTGGTCATGAATTAACAATTATTCAACACTTACTGCAACTTGTATATTTAAAGTGATGTATAGAATGGCATAGAAGCACAGTTTTAATTTTTATCTCATATGCATCTTAAATATATGAACAACCTTTCTTTGAGGAAATATCCAGTTTCAGTTATTGCCTGAAAAGTAAGAACACTTGTCATTCTGTGGCCAGGGGCTGTGGATAATATTGAATGCGCATATTACTTGTTATCAATAATGAATATTTTGTGGGATTTGTAGACCTTACAAGGATCTATGGATTTAAAATAAGAGCAACATTTCTAATTATTTTTCCCCGTTTTTCTTTTTGGTACAGAATGGAGGCTTGCAGGTAAAAGAATGCTCAGGAGAAAATTTCAAGAGCAATTTATTTAAATATTGATTTATTGAAACATTTTATAATAATTCTTTAGAAATTCTTTTCGAATGTACCAAAAGGTGTTTTGACTGCTATTCGATTGCTAGTGAAAGGAATAATTTATTCTCTCAAGAAAATGGAACTTTTCCTTTCTCAACAATGAGTCTGCGGCAGTCTGTTGGACCAACACAGCTGTTTTACTAATGTAGTTTTCTTTGCCTTATGCATCCTCAGTTACTCCCAGTCAAAACCCAGCAGAAAGACAGACTTTTCAGAGAATCAGAGTTCCCTTGTTTTACTCTCTGTTTCTCTCATAAGGGGGTGAGTGAGTCTATGTGTGTGTCTGTGTGTATGTATGTGTGAACAAGATGGGAGTTTAGGAATCAGCATGTCCTAAGCTTGCATCCCAACTTTATGAACTGATAGGTGACAGGAGTGTCTTAATTTCATAGGAGTTCAGTTTCCATACCAGTAAAATGGGGATTAACTGAGGTGACATAAAAGCACCTTACAGCAACTTATATTCAGTCAGTGTAACTTAGTTCCAATCCCTTCCCTACCACTTGTATTCAGTTCAGTTGCTCAGTTGTGTCCAACTCTTTATGACCCTATGGGCTGCAGTATACCAGGCTTGCCTATTCATGACCAACTCCTGGAGCTTGCTCAAACTCACGTCCATTGAGTTGGTGATGCCATCCAACCATCTCGTCCTCTGTTGTCCCCTTCTCCTCCTGCCTTCATTCTTTCCCAACATCAGGGTCTTTTCTAATGAGTCAGCCGTTTGCATCAGGTGGCCAAAGAATTGGAGCTTCAACTTCAGCATCAGTTCTTCCAATGAATATTCAGGATTGATTTCCTTTAGGATTTATCACTTGTATTATGTTGGCATCTGGGGTTAGATAAATTCTTTCTATAAACCTTTGTGTTTTCCTCCATTTTGTCCCAATGACTAAGAAACACAGCTTGCATCCTCCTGGTTGGCTGGCCTTCTTCATGCCCAAATCTTATATGCTCTTGTTCTCTTAGCACATATTTTTATTTTTTTAATCTGGCTGTTTGGGTCTTTGTTGTGGTGAGCAGTCTCTCTAGTTGTGGCACATGGGGTCTGGAACACACGGGCTCAGTAGTTGTGTTGGGTAGGTTTAGTGGCCTCGCAGCATGTGGAATCTTAGTTCCTCAGCCAGGGATCTAACCTGTGTTCCCTGCATTGGAAGGTGTATTCTTAACCACTGGACCACCCAGGGAAGTTCCTGAGCACATCTTTGTTCCTTTTTAAGATTGCTGTTCATGGGTACCAAAGCCTTCTTGGGAAGGACCTTAAACTGGGAAGAGGAAGCAAGGCAACATTTATTAGATATCTTCACAGAGTGGTTTGTGTGTTGGCCTGACTCAGTCTTATTAAAAATGTGTGAGACTGATAATATTATCCACACTTTACAAAAGAAATAAAGCCTTCAAGGGATTAACTTCTAAAAGACAGATAGGGAAAGGTAGAGCAAAATTGAACTCTGAACTCTCTGTAAAACTTTGTTCTTCTAAAATGCAATATTGCTGTTAAAAGTGAACTACTTTTCTAAATGGAAGCACATGGGTCATTATGAATCCCAGCACCACATTTTGTAGAAATGGACTGGACAGCCTGTGCAGAACACACAGTTGGAGTAAATAAGGTATGTGTGTAAGTAAGTGTAATAAAGCAAAAAAAATGTTACACACCAGAAGAGGGATTCAGAGAGAATGCTTTTTGGTTCAAAGAAGGACAAGGATATTTCTGCTTGAAGAAAGTCTTTTTTGTTGAGGTGACTTGGTTTTGTTTTTTAATTTTTATTGAAATATAGTCGATTTACAGTGTTCTGTTAGTTTCAGTGTTCTGTTATAGTAAAGTGATTCAGTATTTTTTATATATATTCTTTGCATTTTTTCCATTAAAGGTTATTGTAAGATATTGACTATGTTTCTCTGTGCTATACAATAGAGCCTGTTGATTATCTATTTTACATATAAAAGTATGCATATTTTAATTCCAAACTCCTAATTTAACCCTCCCTCCTTCCACTTTGGTAATCATAAGTTTGTTTTCTGTGCCTGTTAATCTATTTCTGTTTTGTAGAGAAGTTCATTTGTATCCTTTTTTTAGATTCCACATATAAATGATATCATATGCTATTTGTCCTTCTCTGTCTGACTTGCTTCACTGATATGAATATCTCTAGGTCCATCCGTGTTGCTGCAAGTGGCATATTTCATTCTGAGTAATGTTCCATACCTTCTTTTCCATTCATCTGTTGATGGACATTTAGGTTGTTTCCATGTCTTGGCTATTCAAAATAGTGCTGCTATGAACTTGGAGGTGCATGTATCTTTCTGAATTGTTTTCTCTAGATATCTATCCAGGACTGGAATTGCTGGATCATGTGATAACTTTATTTTTAGCTTTTTAAGGGACTTCCATACTGTTCTCCATAGTGGCTGTATCGTTGAGGATTGGACTTTAAATAATGGGTGGGATCTGGATATGTAAATATAGCAAAATGGAAAGAGTAGGAAGTAGGAAGAATATGAACAACAGCACATAGATAAGGAAGTAGCTTGAAGGTGTTTAATTAAAAAGGTGAACAGTTCAGTTTTTCTGGCACATTAAGGCAAGAAATGTAATAATCAGGAAAGGAGAGTGAAATCTTGAATGCTATGTTAAGGATTTGGGAATCTGATAAACACTAGTGTGCCACTGATGGATTTTGATTGTAGGATTGGCATACGATGATATAGAAATAATACTAATGGTAATAAATAATCACCCACAGGCCGTGATACTCAGTGTTCATCTTGTGATTGTAGGTCAAGCAGGATATTTAGGGGATGATGACAATAGTTCCAGGGAGAAATAAATAGCTTTGGCAGGGACAGTGGGAGCAGAGAGAAAGATAAGGATGAAGATGGTATGAAGTGAAGTGGCTCAGTTGTGTCTGACTCTTTGCGACCCCATGGACGGTAGCCCACCACGTTCCTCCATTCATGGGACTCTCCAAGCAAGAATACTGGAGTGGGTTGCCATTTCCTTCTCCAGGGGATCTTCCCAACCCAGGGATCGAACCCAGGTCTCCCACATTACAGGCAGACACTTTAACTTCTGAGCCACCTAAGAACAGGTAAACACTTCCAACTTCCTCAAGGCCCTGGGCAGGAATGGAAAGAAGGTGTCTGAGACGACACCACGTTTCTATTGTGTATCCTAATCGGAAACAGAGGGCACAAAGGAGGAGTAGAGGGACGTTTAAAAGGAAGAGTGATGAACTCATGTGTAGACTGTAGAGTTTGAAGGAAAGGAAGAAACCCTAGGAGGACATGCATTTTGGGTTGCTAGGGGCATGGTGTGTGTTTAGGGAGAAGGAGTCATTAGGTATCTCGATTTGTGAGTGATCTGCAGCAAGAAGATAAATTAGTCTATGAGAGAAAATGAAATAAAACAGAAGATATTTGCTGTTGAAAGACAGAGAGCACACCTGAAAAATCTCTATAGTATTAAGATACAGAAGAAGAGACAGCAAAAAAGACAAAACAGAAGCAACCAGAAGGATAAGAACTTAGAGAGCTTTTCAACGAAGTCAAAAGAAGGGCTATCAAGAAAGAAGAGGCACCCAGCAATGTCCAACACTGTGAGGAAACCCAGGGAGGTGGATAATGAGAATGATCTCTTCCCAAATCCATGATCACTTTTGTACATGGAGAATGAAACTGTTTTCCTATTTGTGACATCATCTCATACACCTGGCATATCATTTTGTCTATCATTATAGAATTTGAAAAGTTTTCCATTGAATCAATTTGGCTTGATTCTACTTTCGGAGTCAAGGGTCTCTTGATATCATTGTTTTTGGAAATGTCATTGTATCTGCAAATACCCATTATCATACGTACCACTGTGTACTGACTAAAAGCGCATGGAGCCAATATCTTAAAAATAACTTTTAAATAACATCAAATAAACCCCCAAAGTTTAATGTTTTACACAGATTACACTTTATTCTGTCCTCTTATCAGGTCTTCTATGCTTTTTTTTTTCCCCAAACTACTTTTGAATAGCATATCCATTTGTAGAATCAAAAGTGAGGTCAGAAACCTGTGGGTGTGGACCTTGGCCTCCTGCTGCTATCTCAATACAGTGACCTGATGCTTGCTTCCCCAAAATTGAAGCTGGAGAGGCAAAATAAAGACTATGAATTTTAAAAACTATCCTTCTGCCAGGAAAATGGGAATTGCTGGCACTTTCACAGCTTGTGAAGATTTCTTGGACCTGAGTTGAGACAGGTTCTGTTAAAAATATCATTGTTATAAAACACATCTTTCTCTAATTAATCATCTCTCTCTAAACATCTCATAGTCTAAAATATAGCATAACTCTTTCACCATACTGGTCATTATCTCCCATCTCTGTCCATGGCAGCATCTTCCATTCACTTACCCAGACTAGGGAGGAAGCAGGCAGTTACATTTAATCTTCTTTCTACTGCCCTCCACTGTATTCAGTCATTCAGTCAAGAAGATCTATTCAATATTCTGTCCTGATTAACTCTTCAGTCTGTTGGGTCCTTCTCTCTTGCCTGCCACTAGTTCTGCCTCACTGTTCTTTCAGACCATATTACTTAGCATATGGTTATGTACTGGGCATTATTAAGGTACTGGAAATCAAACAATGCATAAGAAAGAGTCATCCCATACCACCAAGAAGCTTCAATCTGGTGGAGAAGACAGACACGCATTAACCAATGATATTACTATTTAATTGTCAATGGGATAAATGTTCTAAAGAAAAAATTCAGAGTACAAGAGGTGAAGAAAAACAGGCAGGTTTCTTAAGAAAAAGAAAAGGCCCTTAAATTGAAAAGCTGTGACTTAGAGGATGAATGAGAGTAAGACAAAACAGGGAGGAAAGCATTGAAGGTAGAGGGAATTCTGGAAGCTTTACCCTTTCAATGAGCCTTACTTGTAAGATCTGAAACTGGAATAGTTGGACTAAAAGTGAACAAGTAAGGAAGATGAATGAACCAAAGCTCCAGTTGGGTTGAAGACAAACTGTGCCAGGCCCTTCGGTATACGGACCGTGTACTTAATCCTCAAAGCTGAAATATTTTTAAATGAAGGGGCAATTGATGTTAAATTGGAAGAGATAGGGGAAGGCCCTGCCATATGGCCACCTTAGAACTGTGTTAATGATTTTAGGTTTTTTCATAAAAGTAAAGGAAAACCATTGAAGGAGGTTAATTTGGTGTGTGAATTTATCAGGTTAGCTTCTCCAATAATATTTTCTTCCACCATTCCTACCCACTCTGCCTGCTCTATCCTGTTTTGTTTTCCTTCACAGCTCCAATCATTACCTGAATGTATATCTTTACATGTTTATTTCTTTTTGGATTCTTGACTGTAGGCTCTGTGAGGGCAGGGACTTGTTTTATTCACTGCTGCCATTGCAGCACTTAGAACAGTGCATGACACATAACAAAGATGTCTTATAAGTTGTTGAGTGAATGAATCAGAATCAGATTGCTGTTTCAAGGTGCTGTGGTTACTGTCTGAATTGAATAGAAGGGATAAGAGTTGATGGCCTGAAATGGAACAGGCAGGAAAGTTGATAGATGGAGAAATAGGAGGTATATTTAGGAAGGTGCTTAGATGCAGGTGGTAAGGGAGAAGAAGCATCAAAAATTACTTCCAGATTTCTGGAATGAGTCCTTGGTTGAATTCGAGGTGCCACTAACAGAAATGGTTGGGGAAGGAATATGGTGTCATAGTGAAGAGTACAGGTGTTCAGCCTGACTGCGTCTCTCACTGACATTATAACATTGGGCAAATGATGACCTTGGGCAACCAATTAACTTCTATTTGCCTCGATTTCTGCATCTCTACAATGTAGGATAAGATTAGTACCTACTCTGTGCGTGCCCTGTGCTCAGTTGTGTCTGACTGTTTGCAGCCCCGTGAACTTCAGCCTGCTAGGCTCTGCTGTCGATGCAGTTTTCCAGGCAAGAATACTGGAGTGGCTTGCCATTTCCTTCTCCAAGGGATCTTCCCGACCCAGGGACTGAACCCACATCTCTTGAGTCTCCCGCATTGGCAGGCAGATTCTTTACCACCGAGCCACCTTGGGAAGCCCCACCTTCTCTGTAGGAGGCCATATTATGGGGATTGGATCAAAGAGCATACATAAGCGATTTAGAATGGTACCTAGTATATAAAAAAGGACTTGATAGAAGTTAGTGTGGGAAAGAGTAGGTGACAAATTAAAACGGAGAATCCATTTAGCTTTGTGGTTTTTGAGTTTTGGTTGCTGTGAGACATCCAAAGGGATATGTCAAGATGGTATTCATACGAAATGAATTTAGATCCCGGAAAAGAGATCTGGGTTAGCGATTGAAATCCGGGAGCCACCTGAATATGAGTACTAAACTCTGGAAGGCACAGATACATTAATGTTGGGTAAGGGAGACTGAGAAGAAACCTCAGGAGAATTAGGGCAAAAGCCAGTGGCCAAGTGGAGGAACAGTGATGAGCTATGTCACTACTTCCTCGCTGTTTTAAGGGTCATACAGCCAGACTGCTCACCCCGTCTGCTGAGGCTGCATTGGTCTTTCTGAAGCATGAAGACTAAGCCCATCTCAGATTTCCCTGGTGATCCAGTAGTTAAGACTCCATGTTCCCAATGCAGGCGGCATGGGATTCGATCCCTCTTTGAAGGGAAGATCCCATATGCTGCATGGTCAGAAAGACTAAGCCCATCTCGTTCCCACTTAACTTTCAGTGACTTCCCAGGTCATTCAGTTCTGAGTCCAGTCTCAGCCTGCCATACCAGGTACTTCACATTCTGTCCAAATGTACCTCTCAGGCCGCATCCTTAAGTGCATCAAATGTGCCCCATTTTCTGTTACCTCCAGGCATGACACACGTATCACTCCATCTGCCTCGGCTGCCCTTCCACCTGCTGTCTACAAGGCTAATCATGGGTGGACCTGCCAGTGCCACCTTTCACCTACTGCGAAATCTGTTTCTCCCCAGAGAGACACCTTACTGCACCAGGCTGTGGTGGTTTTTTGTTTCTCTGAGGCCATGAGCTTCCTAAGGAAATACGGAGCCTCTTCTGCATCTTTAATACCTCGTCCAGCGCTTGCCATGGTGTGCACACCCAGTGTCTGTGGAACTGAACGTGGTTAAAAAGTGGATCCCATTAACTTTCCAAACTCCACATAACTAACTATTTCACGTTCACTCAGACAACCCAGAAAAAGTTTAACATAAGAAAGAGCCATATTTAGAAATACTATATCCAGACTAGAGTCAGATGAAAGAAAGAAAGCGTAGTCATTCAGTTGTGTCCGACTCCTTGCAATCCCATGGACTGTAGCCCACCAGGCTCCTCTGTCCATGGGATTTGCCAGGCAAGAATACTGGAGTGGGTTGCTAGTCCCTTCCCCATGGGGTCTTCCCCGACCCAAGGATCGAACCCAGGTCTCCAGATTCAGATAAACCAGGGGTGGGCTGAATTGGTTCATAACATTATTAGATGAGGTTATATGTCCTAGAATTATTATCTAAATCTGTAAATAAGGCAATGGCACCCCACTCCAGTACTCTTGCCTGGAAAAACCCATGGACGGAGGAGCCTGGTGGGCTGCAGTCCATGAGGTTGCTAAGAGTCAGACGCGACTGAGCAACTTCACTTTCACTTTTCACTTTCATGCATTGGAGAAGGAAATGGCAACCCACTCCAGTGTCCTTGGCTGGAGAATCCCAGGGACGGCGGAGCCTGGTGGGCTGCCATCTATGGGGTCGAAGAGTCGGACACGACTGAAGCGACTTAGCAATACTTATATTTAGCAAGTTAATTCAGTTCTGAGTTTAAGATTTTTCTATCATATATATCATTGTTTGCTGCTGCTGCTGCTAAGTCACTTCAGTCGTGTCCGACTCTATGCGACCCCATAGACGGTAGCCACCAGGCTCCCCCGTCCCTGAGATTCTCCAGGCAAAAACGCTGGAATGGGTTGCCATTTCCTTCTCCAATACATGAAAGTGAAAGTGAAAGTGAAGTCGCTCAGTCATGTCAGACTCTTAGTGACCCCATGGACTGCAGCCTACCAGGCTCCTCCATCCATGGGATTTTCCAGGCAAGAATACTGGAATGGGGGTGCCACTGCCTTCTCCTAAATTATTCCTGCTGCTGCTGCTAAGTCACTTCAGTTGTGTCCAACTCTGTGCGACCCCATAGACAGCAGCCCATCAGGCTCCACCATCCCTGGGATTCTCCAGCCAAGGACACTGGAGTGGGTTGCCATTTCCTTCTCCAATGCATGAAAGAGAAAAGTGAAAGTGAAGTTGCTCAGTCTTGTCTGACTCTTAGCAACCCCATGGACATTGACTCAATTCTTGAGTGCCTACTTAATTCTCACACTTTTACAAGTGGTTTGAAGGTGAAAAGCATAGTCTTATAAGTCATGGTCTCTGGGGTGTTACAAAAGATGTGTAAACAATGAGTGGGAGAATGGAGCCTTCATATTCTGTATATTCTATAACTGTTTAACCCTGGAAGATGAATTTCACTTTAATATTTGGCTTTGAAATTATCTACGTGAGACTATTACTTCACTACTTTTTAGAAAACTTAGATTTTTAAAAAATGAACCAAGTAGTTACATTTGATGATCTAATTTATTTCATCTATACTTCTGAATGTATATATTTTGCTATGGATTAGAAATGACATTTAGAACTTTTATTGAGGACTAGAGGAAAATTATGCCCCTCTTTTTTTTTCCAGGTGCATCATTTCAGGCTTAATAAGTAAGAGTATAATGGCAAAAAAAATATATAGTTTTATCTGTAAGACATGACAGCATCAGCTATTCAGTCAAACCAGGAATTTTCCTATCCCTTCCAAAGCAACCCATTTTTGGACCCGAATGAATGAAAGCATTGGTTGTTTTGGCTTTCCCTATGCTGAAACCTAGTCCAAATTCTGGGCTCAGAAGTTTCTCATCTGAGAATCATCAGATAATGATGAGTTATTATCATTATAGTGATGAGTGCTATTACGGCATTCAGAGCTCGGGGTCTGAAATGGCACATATTTGGTGGTAACACGTCTGTTATTGTTAATCATGGCAGGTGATGATGAGATTACTGGAAAAAAAAAATGAAGTGGTATCATAGGTTCATCAAGAAGAACTGGGTGATTCTGGTAATTGAATTTGCCCAGGTTTGTAAATCTTTTCCCACCAATTTCATTCAGATTTCAAAGTAGATGTTGCTAAGTTCAAACACTAATTCTAGCCATATCAGCGAATAGAAAGACATCTTTCTTGATTCACATTTACTCTGTTTTATAGGTTTCCTGATTTCTGAGAGAATGAGTTATTCAATTTCATTCTCACTTCTGAATCTTAATGTCTTTTGCTATTTTTTTTCTGTGAAATGGAAGAATAACAAATTATGCATAATCTTTCTAAGTGTTAATCGCTCAGTTGTACCTGACTCTTTGCACCGTAGAGACAGTAACCTGCCATGGAGGCTTCTCAAGTCCATGGGATTCTCTAGGCAAGACTACTGGAGTGGGTAGCCATTCCCTTCTGCAGGTGCTCTTCCTGACCCAGGGATTGAACCCTAGCCTCCTGCACTGCAGGCAGACTCTTTACCATCTGAGCCACCAGGGAAGCCCATACATAATCTTTCTAAAGGACACATACGAAATATATACTCTAAAGGAGAGTCTTCAAAGAAAATTGTTTCAAAATATTATGCTTTCCCATAAATGTCAGGATTTAAATTCATGATTTTTTAAATTATTAAAAGTTATTTCCTAACTTTTACATATGTAATCAGATATGTATAACCTGTATTTAGGTCTGTGTAGCGTTTTAAAACTTTGAAATTTTTTTACATGACAATCAATTCCAAAAGATTTGTATTGGTGTAGATACTTGGTCCAAATAGCTACAAATTTATTTTAGAGGTATATGAAGCATACTAACAAACCATCTAAAAGTTTTGCTTTTTTGTATCTACAAAATATTATCAGTGATAGTAGCAGTCAGTTTTATCTAGAAACAATAAAAACACTGGCCTGATTGAAAAGATAGCAGGCAAAATTGGATGTTTCCAGCTAGAGTTCTGTATTATGAGGTAAAGTAAATAATTTTAAAATTGATTAGCATTGCCTAAAAAGGCAAAGTCACAGGCTGTGAGAATATGAACAGGGGAGTTGAATAGATAATGATGTGAAAAATGTGAGAATATTTATATTTAAATGCAAAAACTCATGCAAGAATCCAGCTGCTTGATCACTTACTAGATGAATTTGTTATTAATACTGTTCCCTAAACCACTAATGAGAAATGCTTTTTTTTCTTTTTTAAAGATTTAAGATTGTGTAAATGCTTTGTACCTAACACTGATGGAAGTAATTGGTAAACTGCTTAATCAAGTCCCACTTGGAACTGAATGGGAACTGCAGGGTGGAAAATGTAGGCTGGGTAAGGAACCCAACAAGTCATCAGAATTCTCTTTACAGAAAGAAACAAAGATAGCAGTAATTAATGACCCTGACTCTGTGCCAAAAAGGCTTTCTTCTGACAACTCCAACTTAATTAAAACTTAAGACGTTTCAATGGCCTCCGAAAGCCCCTGATGGGGTGAACTCTTGCAGACGCGTGAGAAAATTTTGTAAATTAAAGGAAAAGATGTGTGTTACCACTCGGGCCATGAGTCTAATCCGTGACAGTCAAAGAATCTATTTAGCCCAAGCCTTTTCTTTTAACCGGCTCACACCTGCAGGCTTCCTGGCACTTCCTCTGCACCAGAGCAGGCCGTTTTTTGTGTTTTACGGAAGATCAGATAATAGGAGCCTTGCTGTTCCCTTTGTTTTTGTGCATTGTTCATTAGCCTGTGAGTGTTACAGGCACCCTTGATATGCTTGGCTTGATCCGGAGTAGAGCATCGCCTGAAAGCTTTAGGTGGTGCAACACGGGGTGAAGATGGGTTGGCGGAAAAAGTAAGATTCTTTTTCCTTTTTTTAATGTGAAAGTGGCTCAAATTAAAACTCACAGTTGATGAGGCAGCCTGAATGGCTGTGGCCTGCTGTTCTTAACAGCGGAGTGACAAGGAACGAGGTTCTGTGCAACTGCGCGGACTTGAGACACAAGGAAATACGTTGTTAAATAGCCCTTGCTCCTTTTTCTTGGTGCCATTTTTAATTCACTCGAATCAACAAGCATACGGATTCCCAGTAGGCATGGGAAAGAGGAGGACTGCGCAGGAAAGAAAATCGCGGGGTGATTTATTTATTAATAAATATAT
>NC_056062.1:52940000-53032500 GCF_016772045.2 Ovis aries
TTTAGGAGTAGTTTTACCTCCAACTTTATTCCAAGAGTGATTCCTGTTAAGTGGATCTGCACATTCTTATTCTTTTTTTAAATTCATATTCTTATTCATTTTTTCTTTATAATGAATGAAATGTAATAGCCAATAGCAATGACATGTTTAGTAAAATTGAAGCATACAAATGAAGTCATCTTCAAACACAAGAGTAATGAAGCTTTCTTTAAGACCATTTTCTTCTATGGATTATAAAATTGTGTCTTCAGGATAACCGGTCAACTTAGTAGGAAAATTGATATTTAGAATGAGTAAAGAAAAAAAGGCCAGCATAGTGGTTAGGCTATTTTTTACTTGTACTTTTTTTAACTTTGATTGTGTTTGCATTGTGTATACATAATTTTGGTGGAAGATTTTTTGATTTAACAAAGTTCTTAACATTCTGCAGCATATATCTTAGGCATAAGCATTTCCCTTGGCATTGACTTTAAGCTTATTTCCAGTGATATTTAAATGTGTGAATATAAAATATTTCAACTGGCATTTTCTTACTAGATAGCAGCTATTACAACAGCCTCCAAATATCTAATAAATAAAGATTTATTGGATAATAGAGATTAATACAGAAGTGAGCACAAGGCTAGAAGCAAAAGTTTCAGGTAGATACAAATACTTTGATTCTTAATTGGAAAACTGTATAAACAGGCAGATTTTCAATAAGAATGTTAGCCTTCAGTTGAATTCCATACAGTGTATTGAGTGTAGCTTAAAATGTTTAATTTCAGACATCACCAACAATAATCAGATAGGGATTTCAGAAAACAATTTATTCCATTTCAGTGGAATTTCCACTTTACTAGCTAGTAATCTCAAATATGTAAATGGTAGCCAAAGCTGGATATGATGCTTCAGTTAAGAATTTTTTTTTTTTTTTTTGCCCATTGTTTCTTCTAGCATCTTCTTGCCAAATCTTCTGGAGCGCTTGTAATTTCCTCTGTACAGAGCCCAACAGGCTCATCAGCAGCAGAAGGTAAACATAATAGATGTGAGGAATTTCTGGAGATTTATGAGGTTTAGTTTTTTTGAAATGTACACTCTGTCTGGCTATGCTAGTACACGGCCACATGTGGACTCTATGAATTGAAAAATGTTATAAATGGGGCATCACTTACCCCTTGTTAAGAATAAGGGTTAGGGACAAAAGATGTTTTTTGTGAGAGTACAGATTACTGATTTCTGAATTACAGCAATGCTGTGGAGATGAAAAGAAATAATAAAAACTTTAAACCTTAAATTTTTAATCTTAGAATTTGAAATCGATTCCTTTTCCCTTCACTTAAGTATATTAAATTTTTTTTATCTTTCTGTACTCCTTAAACTTCTCTGATTTTCATTTCTAATACTGGGGGGAAAATGAGTGTCTGTACAAAACATCCCAACAATATCAGACAACTTCTAATGAAGACTATTGACATTGCTAACATTTGGCATGATGTACTGCCAAAAAGGAAATTAAAAAGTACAAGCCATTATCCTACAGACCATCTGTTGATGAAAATAGTTAATTTAACATCATTTTGTTGAGCATAAAAACAACCTCCAGTTAAGGACAGAATTTCTGGTAATCATGATAGTTTTATTGCTAGTTAAAATACTCCTTTAACTTTTTCAGGGCCTCTATTCATAATTAAGCAGCTTTAACACTATAAACATCTCAAAGCATTAGAGTGCAAGTTACTCTCCTATGCCAGTATTTCTGTACATCTTTTCTTTGACGTACATCTTGCTAGCAGAGTCTAGGGTGGCACTGATGGAAGAGCACAGAAAGGCCTCTTATTCCTGCCATTGTTTGCCAGTGGGGTTGCCTGATGGAAGGGTTTATAATCATGGTCGCAATTTTGTCCCGGTCGCACAAAATGGCATCATTTTCAAGGACTTACATAAATGATAGCATGGATCTTATAGAGATAATTATTACTAAGAACATCACTTTAACCCGAGTCACCTTCCACAGAGTGCTGGAAAAAAGAGAAAGGTAGTTTTTATCAAAGGCATGTTTTAATAAAAGCTTACCTGACTTTGGAGATGAGTGACTCTTGAAGAGCCATTGCATGATGCATTTAAAATCAAAAGGACTTTGCTTCGTTGCCTCATGATTTCATTTTTCCTGAATGATGGTGCTTCCAACCACAACTTAGTTACTAAAATTGTAATGTCAACCATTTGAATATAAGCTTTAGAAGAATACAGGCTCTTGTTTTCTTTTTTAAAAATAATATTGATTTTTAAAAATATATATCTCTTCATTCAGTGATATGGTGAAGCTAGTCTAAGACTAGAAAAAGTGAATGTTTTATTGTGCTGCATTCTTGAGTAATGTATAGAAAATATGTGTGCACCTTAAAAGCATTATTGTATCTTTGAAAATAACAGTAAAGGTAACGTACTTCAAAGCAGAGTGTAAAGTAGCCATCTTTGGAAAACAACATTTAATTATTAATGAAACCAAGATATTGCCTTGAAATGAAGATAGGATTTTGTGTAGTGTTGTGATATTTTAACACAATGTAAATAACGACTTCTGTTCTCTAATCCAATTCACACCGGGCTTCTGATTCTCAACCTGGTAGATGCAGATAAATATGCTACAGACAAAGATGTTAAAAATCTTAAATTAAGCAATTTGATTATTTCCTATTTTTGTAAGCACCATGTGTATTTCTCAACTCTGGTTATTTTGGAAGCAGGATTACTGCCTAACAATGTCTTCTTATCTATGAAAATAATGTACAGAAGGTGAATCAATACAATGGCATTAATCTAGCTTTTTAAAATAATGTCTCCTATGCATATAATATTCATGTTATTGTCTGTGCAGGAGTTTCTGTTTCTAGAACCATTCTTTATCTACCAAATTTCTTTTTTTGATAAATGAGATTGGATTACTGAGTCACAGCTGTGTATGCCAGTTGATGTATTGCGGAAGGATTGATAATTCATAAAAGCCCAGTACTTTGAGGGGGGTGAATTTTTTTAGATATGAGAATATAAGACTGCCTGCTAGATTTTTTTTTTTCATTTCTGTTATCTAAGTTTTACCAGGTTTAGGCTAGTTATTGACTCAGTAAATGTAAAAAAGAATGTTGATATACTGTCAATATTAATATAGATGTCAGGCTAACACTGGTCCCTAATGTATGTAAGAGCAAGGATTTTTTACCTTGATACAGAAAAGCAGTCATGTGTGAGATTTAATATACATCCTAATCTGTCTTGTCATTGCTCTAGCCATGGGTGATGTGCTAATGCGTGAGCCGCCATTTTCTTTTTCTCCTCACACAATGGACTAGATACCCATGAGTGACAGTCAGGCTCCACTCTGTAATTATTTTGAGGACAGTTAGAAACATGGCAGGGTTACCTTTAGACTTAAAGTCTTTGACTTATTTAAGCATCCAAGCAACATGTAATTAACAAAACTAGCATCCTTTAAATGTCCAATTTTAAGCATACTGAGAATTATCCTTTCAAAAAATTCATAAAATATTTTTATTATATTTCAATGCAATAAAAGAACTGAATTTCCTTGTGTTCCTACTTTTCCCCGAGACCATCCCCAATTTAACAGTGTGACAATATATTTTCTAATTGGCTTATTTTATATCCGTTTCCTTGATCAGAGTTTGTGTCATGAAAGTGACAGAGTTCAACAAAATAAATATGAATAGATAACATATAGTTAATATCATGTAGATCTCATTTCTAATAAATGCAAATATTTAAATTGAGTACTGTATTTTCTTTGGAGGAATTTTTATGAAATTTTAAAACCATAAAAGCAGATTATAAACAAACATAATTTTTAATCATTGGAACCAAAAATAAAAGTTTATTTACATTAACTATAATATACCTAGATATTTCAAGCATATTCTTTAAATGTTGTCTGCCGAAGCTAAAGTAGCACTGTGTATCATCACTCTGTAATGAAAATTAAAAGCAGTGGTAAAATTTTGTCTAAAGATATTTTCTAGCAAATATTACCTTAGAAATAATCCCACTGGGAGAGGGGAAAAAGATCCCCTATTTTTAGAATAAATGTTATAAATTTGCCTTCCTTCTTAAGTTTCCTACAAGTGGCTCTTCTTTTCTGAGAGTAGTAATAGAAAGGCTAAATTGTTACCTTATGTTTTCATTGGGTAGGTTTGTGACCACTGACAGTTATAATTTACAAAAATTACAATGATTATGGACATTAACATACTTGACGGCAACTATTATTTTTATTTGAAATACAGAAACTTTCAGTGGATACTGGACATGAAGACCTTGTCTATAGATGCCAAGTGAGGTGGAAAATTGAGGCAATCGTTCAGAGTTTAGACTAAGGTGGCACGTTTTTCTCAATTATGTGAATAGTTCTATGCAAATGGTTATTTAGCTTGAATGTCCTCTAGTGTATGTCCTTCAGTACTAAATTGGTTATCTATTGCCAGTAAATCAATTCAGATTTTGATTCTGAATCTGAATGGGTTCACTGAGAATAAAAACAAAAGCAAATCTTTGTTGGCCCTTGATTTCCTCAACTTATTTATTTCTTCAACAACACTATATTGTAGATACTATTAGTATTACTATTTCACAAACAAGGAAACTGAGGCTTTGTGAGGTCAAGTCTGTTTTCAGTTTACACAGCTCTGTTCTCCCAGTAATGTGGCCAGGGTTTGGAAAGCAGTCTGACTCCAGGATCCATGCTTTTAACTATACTCTGGAAAATAATACTCTGTAGGTAAAGATCAGACATTTTGAGACCGATCTTAAGAAAAAATAGAAAGCATTTCTATGATAATCCCCTATTATGTGCAATCAATGACAAAAGTTCTGTTTGTCATTCTCTTTCTTTTCCTCCACTGGCTATCATTCTCATCTGGATAAATTACTAACCACATAACAGAATAGTTTCATATGCATACCTGATGTGAAATCATAATTGGTGATCATGAATTTTACTTTTTGAGTATTTTGGTAAAGAGATCATGTGAGCTTATAATACGTTATTCAGTGGAATTTTTTTGAGGCTATTAGTTTTGAAAAGACAGACACCTCTAGGTTCTAGGTAGTATAATATAATAAATAGTCGACATAGCAAAGTGCCAAATCTTGAAAGTGTCAGTATTTTAATAGTGCTGTCTTTTAGAATTTATAGTGTCCTGAAGTTTTGTTTTAGTGTCTCCTAATAGCTAAATCCTAATAAAATGAAATGTAGAGGATAATATCCTATCATTCTCCAGCTAAATTTCATGCAACAGCTAATAATCTGATCAAAGTAAAAAAAGACCAAAAAAAAATCTGGATAATTACATTTCTGTAGGTGCAATTATGGGCAGGGATCAAATTGCAGTTTGAAAATCAGAAACATAATGGCAAGAGTTCGTCATTGTTCACAACACTTTTAAGGGTGGGGTGTTTGTTTTCCATGATGAAGAAAGGCTTGTCAAAGCATGAAATTTATTGGCAGCAAGCAAACATTGCAGTAATGCTATCATTTTCTGGGAAGATCAAATGAACAACTTATTTATTTGCTATAGATGGAGAGTCAAGATCTATTGATTCAGGGTTGGACAGTCTGTTTTCTTATAAATAGCAAAATAACTGTATATATTCACACTCTGTATCCTGTATTTTGGGACTTCCCAGGTGGCGCTAGTGGTAAAGAACTCACCTGCCAGTGCAGGAGACCTAAGAGACACAGGTTGGATCCTTGGGTGGGGAAGATCCCCTGGAGGAGGGCATGACAACCCACTCTAGTGTTCTTGCCTGGAGAATTCTATGGACAGAGGAGCCTGATGGGCTACTGTATACATGGTGGCAAAAAGCTGGACATGACTGAGGAAACTTAGCATACCATGCACATCCTATGTTTTAACTGTTTTGCATTGATTTGATTCAGCAAAAATTTCACTGACTCTTATTGGCATACTATTTGGTGAAATGCCTACCAAAAATGTCTTTATATCCCAGAAATTTATAGTTTAAGGCAGTGGTCCCCAACCTTTTTGGCACCAGGATCCAGTTTTGTGGAAGACAGTTTCTCCATGGTCTGGAGCGGGGTGGGTGGGGTTGAGATGGTTCAAACACATTACACTTATTGTGCCCTTTATTTCTAATCTAATGCTGCCACTGATCTGACAGGAGGTACTGGTCCATGGCCTGGAGGTTGGGGACCCCTGGTTTAAGGAGGAACTCTGATGAATGCCATCAAATGTTATAAGATGGGTAAAAACAGAGCTCTGAGAACTCAGACACCCAGGATGAGAGAGCCTTGAAATAAAGGCAAGATCTCAATAGGAGAAAGAAGTTGGGGGGGGGGTAATGATACTCCAGATGAAGTAAAACATGGAGACCCCGAGTTTGAAAACCAAATGATGTACTGGAAACATCAGTAGTGCAGTTTGGCTGAAATAAAGGGTCCAAGATTAGGAAACAAGACTGGAAAATATAATTGAAAGGGTGTCAGGCTTAGAAAAGCTAATGACTGATTAATACTAATGAGGAGGAGGATATTGATGAGAACAAACTTTTACTAAGCAACCTCTACAGGCCCATCACTATTTAAGATACTTAACACCAGGAAGCTCAATTATTCTTACAGTAGCGGTAAGCAGGGGGTACCATTATATTTCTTATTTTACAAATCAGGATATTGAGGGCATCTGCAGATGAAATAACCAGGCTGAGTTTACACAAGTAGTAACTCTCAGAGCTCATGAAGACCTAAGGAGTGTGGAATCTTATTATTAAGGGAATATTAGGTTGGACAGTAGTATGGTCTTCCCCAGTTAAAAAAAAATCTTTCCCAAAATGAACCACATGCTACACTCTTCTCATATTCTTCACTGTATAGTCCATATTTCCAGAAGCATCATTGCTTCCTTCTTGAGCAGTTCTCTGTATCTTTTTATAAGCTAGCGTTCATTCCCCCT
The DNA here is from genome assembly GCF_016772045.2 of Ovis aries. Taxonomy (NCBI): domain Eukaryota; kingdom Metazoa; phylum Chordata; class Mammalia; order Artiodactyla; family Bovidae; genus Ovis; species Ovis aries. The sequence continues at coordinate 52,946,966 of NC_056062.1, forward strand.
TTCCTCATAATTGCAATCTGAATTGATGTACATCTTTCATCAGTGATCTTGTCTGGTAATTGTATCATACAACTTAACGTCCAATTACATGTTTTATTCTTTTAAAAAATTTTTATTGAAATACAGTTGATTTATAATGTGTTATTTTCAGGTATTCAGCAAAGTGATTCATTTATACATTTTATATATATGTGTATATATAAATATATTTAGATTCTTTTCCATTATATGTTATTAGAAGATATTGAGTATAGTTCCCTGTGCTATGCAGTTCTTGATGGTTATCTATTTTATATGTAGTGGGTATGTATATTTTAATTCCAGATTCTTGATTTATCCTTCCCCCCTGAATTGTAGGGGCTTCCCAGGTGGCACTAGTGGTAAGAACCCACCAGCCAGTGCGGGAGACATGAGAGATGAAGGTTTGATCCTTGGGCCCTGGAAGATCCTCTGGAGGAGGGCATGACAGCCCACTCCAGTATTCTTGTCTGGAGAATCCCATGGACAGACAGAGCCTGACAGGCTGTATAGTCCATAGAGTTGCAAAGAGTCAGACATGACTGAAGCGACTTAGCACGTAGACGCACGCACCAGAATTGTATTCTTGTTAGTTGGTACGTTCTAGTTTGGCTCTTGGCTCTCAGTTTGGATTCCAATGTCTTTGAATATATTTCCTGCTTCTAACATATCTTCTACAGCAGCAGTCCCCCAACCTTTTTGGATAACCAGGGAATGGTTTCGGGGAAGATAATTTTTCCACAGACTGGGGTGGGGGAGTAGTTTCAGGATGATTCAAGCACATTACATTTATTGTGCATTTTATTTCTTTTATTATTACATCAGCTCCACCTCAGATCATCAGGCATTAGATCCCAGAGGTTGGGGACCCCTGTTCTACAGTGTCCAGTTTATAGTAGGGACTCTGGTGGATTAATGTTAATGGTTTCTAGGTTATTTCTGCTTAGGTGGACTTTGGATACTGAAATGGCACTTTGGGAGTACTTAGAGACCTATGACAACTGAATAGTTGAAACTGCATTTCTTCCAAATCAGTGCTGCCCAAAGTCCCTCCCGTATCAGGTGAACTGTATACTATCAAATTAAGTAATCTCATTTTATTAGCAAGAGCTAGATTTTTAGTTCTTTGTATCCAAGGAGGAAAACAAACTCTTAAATGTGAGGTTCTGGGTTTGGACCACACTGAGTAAATTATTTAGCCTGATCGTCTTTACTGTGCGCTTATTTTTTGACTGAACTGATCAGATGGATTCTTTTAGCGTATTGTCAACATGGCCTTGAGGGTTAAATCATACATGCTAATAAAATAATTCATTGAAACATTTATTTCATACCAGTGTGTTATTTCGTATCCTGGAAAATTTAAGACCAAAGAATTTATTGGTCATTATGTGGACAGACAAAGAAATCAGCTGGCTCAATATTCAGTGACTTCCATTATTGCATAGCTGCTGGCTCATGTTAAACTCAACTGACGTAACAATTGTAAAATTCCTCAAAAGAGCAATCAGATGTTTTGGCCAAAATCCACTCCGTGAATGAGTAGAAATGAATATCAAAGAGTGTACCAACAGACTGTTTTGACTATCTGCAAGATGGTAAACAAACATTTTGGCTAAAATCCGTCTTTTGATTATGACATAATAGAGCAATTTGAAGGAAACGTTTGTATGAAGTGCTTTAATGGGGAATCATAGAACAAAATTACCGAGAATAATGAGTGAGCCTTAGATTATATCTGTATTGTGCAAAAACAATATTTTGTCAGGAAATAAACATGTGCATATCATGGAAGGCAATTGTTTTTAGCTTCCTGCATTAATAAAGATAACTAAATGACTGCAGAATCTCATTTTCACTTTGTGCTGTGAAGACAGTACATTTAGCATTTAACCAGTTTAAATTGATTTATACAGTCAAAGTAAGCATTTCAGGACCAACACAGATCCATGGGTCACCATTATCTAGTTTATTCATCTCCATTAATCAAATTACTTAATTACCAAATCTCCATTTCAATTTGTGGATTTGAGATTGGAATTATCTTGATTTGTTTGTGTAAGGTTTTAGAAGTTTAATTTCTAGGCTATTAATGGAACTGAAAATAGTGTTAAATTATTTTAGAAATAATAGACTGTTCCATTAGTGTCTTTGTAGCCTGTCATAAAAATATGTAAATATATGTTCATATGCATTTGGAAAAATAATTTTTCAAATTCTAATGCACAACTGCATCTTTTGAGACTTTACAGTTTACTGTGTAAATAAACATTTGTATTTCACTTAGAATGTATAATATTTGCTTGACTTTGTTTCAGATTTGATTTCATATGACATACCAGCATCTTCTCAAAGATTCTTTTCCTCATTACTATATAATATGATTGTCCAAATGAGTTACTTCTTTATATTTGCATATTGAAAAACCTGAGAAAGTTGTTCTGTATATCTGGATGTATTTTTATAAGTTACTTGTGTATAATTAAGTGGTTAAGAAAGTAAAATTTGCAATAAAAGTTAAAATAATTTATTAATTGCTACTCTGTATCAAGCACTGTGATGTACTTTATATGTCTTAACTCATTTAACATCATCACAGACAATTGAAGGCAAGTTATCATTATTTCTGTTTTTCAACCTAGGAAGCAAAGGCACATACATTAAATAATCTGACAAAGTCACACAGTTGGGAAATGATGAAATTAGAGTTGTTATCCAAAATAGCTCCTGCATTCTTAATTGTTATCCAGTGTCACATAATGAATTGTTATTAAAAATATTATTTAAAAGTTAACAAACCAAAGTATTCCAATATTAAAAAATAAAGACTTTCCTGCCAAATACAACATTTCTCTAAAATTTCCCATATAAGGAAATGTTAACTTGAAGTAAAACTTTGATACTTAAGGTATAAAACTAAAGCACTGACAATATTTATTTCATTACTAATGAATCAGGTTTAGTCTTCTGTAAAAGGGATAAATCTCTGGTTCCAGGTTTTGGAAACTTGTTAAACAAATATCATTAGTTGCCTTTTTCTTGGCCAGTTGGTAGTTTTCTTTCTTTTTCTTTTTTTTCTTTTTGTAATATAAAGGACAGCCACATTTTAAATTCAGCAGCAAAATTCCCAAGGTGGAATAATTCAGTTACAGAAGCCTGCTACCTTTTCGGTTCCCAGGGGCGAAGTTTGCGTTTCCATCCAGTCTCCTGTGAACACAGGAGGATGGGTTACTGGGGTCTTCCTTGGTTGAGTAACAGCCACTCAACCAGAGAAGAATTTTTAAAGGGGCCAGGAGGCCTATGCCTTGCAGTTGCTTTGGGTTTTTTTTTGGTTGTCTCTTTCATACTAGAATTCTTCAAGCAAAACATTTCAGACAAGTTCTCTTGCTTAAAATTTTATTCCAATTTGCTAAAACAAAGACAAGTCAGAAACAAACTGAAAATATGTTTGGTTAAACACACACACAAACACAAAGATCCCCACACACTTTCTTTTTGAGCAAAAAATATCTTTTTTATTTGCTGTTCATTGGGATATCTTGATCAGCCAGCTGTATGTGTGAATTTCCAGGGTTGTGAGAATCTTGCTTTATACATTCTCCCTTCACTTTGAATCCAGATCACCCCAAGTTGCTGATGGTAGTCATTTGGTGTCTGAATGCAGTTACTTGGCTCTGTAGCTCCTGGGGTGGCCTAGAACTCACCATTAGTCCTTGTATGTTTAAGTAAACTTGGGGGGAAAAACTCTGGTCATTCTTATGTTTTCAAGCAGAAGGTTTGCATTCTCATATAGAAAACTGCTTAGATAAATGGGAACACTTACATATAGCTTAATAGCACACTTATAAGTAATGGTAACCCTGTTTCATAACAAAATCGAGGACATAATTTTATAGATTTTTTTACTATATTTCAATGTTGGGACATTTCTTTCTTTGTATAAAGTACTAAACTTTTGAAGGAAGACAGAGTGGCAGAGTAAGGAAGAAAAATCACTCCACTATATGAGTACGTAGAAAACAGGATTTTAATTTCAGCCTTACTATTAACCAGGGGAAATCATCTAACATCGCAGAGATTCTATTTCCTCATCTGTAAAATGAAGGTCGTAGTGTAGATTATCTCCAACTTCTACGATTTTAAAGTCTACCTTTTAACCATAAAATCACTGGAGCCTTTAAATCCTCAGACATAATTTTCATACTTGAATTGTATTTTCTCAAGAGATTTGGGGACTTAGTTATGAAGGTGGCAAGCTGATATATTTATTTGACCTGGACGAAGTTTTTAGAATCAGCTACAGATACTTCAGAACTGAATGCTCTATAGCTAGAGCTCTGGTCCACCCTCAGCCATTCCATCGTGAACAGTGATTCTACAATATAAGGGCAACAAGAAATGCTGGAATAAATACATGTCAATTCATGGCATGCAGATGTGTCACTGAGGGAGAGGGAAGAATACAGTGAGAAGTGTATTAACGATAACAGCCTTTACAGTTGTGGAGTAACTTGTAATCAGTGCAGATATCTATTAAAACTCACTGATAGTAAATCTTGGTTTCTCTTAAATATCACTTTGATTTTGTAAGTTCCGTGCCTCCAGGGGCAGAAGAAAATGACTCCAAGATTAATTACTACCATGGCTTACTCCCAATAAGAAATTTAACAGAGTGTTCGCTTTATGTGAATTTACTATTTGTGTCATTATGAATACAACCACTAATAAAGATTACGATTGAATCTCTCTGAAAACCCGTGGACAAGATGATGTGGTTCTTGGTGAAAAGAGGATCCAGCATATAGTATAGTCCTTAAGCAAACGGTTCTTTGGTTTGTCAGAGGTGATTTGTCCCCAGGGCGTGCCTGGTGCAAATTTCTTCTTCCCAAGATTTTAGGATGAGGAAGGGCGTAACAAGGTGCCCAGGGCTCTATTGTCTACTGGTCTGTAAGCGGAGTCAGGAATTGAAGGTAAACTTAGCCACCGAGTGCCACTTCTAGCTTCTCCATCTGCTTTTTTTTTTTTTTTTTTTGACACCCCTGCCATTAACTGTTATTTTCCTTTAAATATACGCTGAATCTGAAAGGCCAGCTCTACATCACATCATTTCAGATTAGGAGCAGTTCCTTTGAGTTGAGTACTGTCTAGGTGTCAGAAAGAAGTCCCTGACCTCTCTGGAAGAACATTGCTGCGGGGCCTTAATTAGCACTGACTCCAGCCATTACTGAGGAGAGGACAAAGGAGAACACATCATTTTTCTACTTAGGAAGTTAGTGTCTGACCTAATAACTTGTCCAGACTCGCAGGGCACTGTAACCATACAATAACAGTGGGCATTATTCTGCAGCTCCACCTCATGCGAAGCGTAGAATGAGAAGGAATTATGGTTACCAACCAAGGATCAGTTCAGAGTTTCTTCTGCCTTTGATTAGGGGTGAAGTAGAGATGGCTTAAAAAAAAAAAAAAAAAAAAAAGGCTGGGGGGCCATATAGATTTTCTCAAATATATGGACTTAAAATTATTTTACGGATAAATCCAATATGTGCCTATGTGTTTGTGAAGTTGGTGACACGTTTTTAAAGAGTGTTTTCTTACTGCAAGGGCAGATTTTAAAAGTGACATGAAATATTTTGATATTATAAATCTCTGCTTGATTTTAACTTGTAAGCAGAGTGAAGTCTTCACCACAAGTGCATATCTTTACAAAACAGACTTGTTTTTAAGAAATCTGGTGGCTCAGAGGGTGAAGAATCTGCCTGCAATGCAGGAGGTCCAGGTTCAGTCCCTGGGTCAGGAAGATTCCCTGGAGGAGGAAACGGCAACCCACTCCAGTATGCTTACCTCTAGAATCCTATGGACAGAGGAGCCTGGTGGGCTACAGCCCTGCATTCACAGAGAGGCAGACTCGACTGAGCGACTAACACTTTCACTTTCACTTAAGAAATAGACAGACTTTTGCTTTGGGCCCTGTCTAAGTACAGCAGATGAACTTTCAGACGCATGATGGCCACTGTGAAAATGATTTCAATTTACTCACCTTTTCTAGGACCAGAAAGCCTAAAATACTAATTTAGGAGACTGCATTTGCCATTCTTTTTTGGACTTAAGAATTCCCAGGTAAAAAGACTTAAAAAGATTGACCTAGTTTCATTTTGCTCCTTATTCCTTCTCTTTGCTTTACTTTTTATTTTTTAAACAATAAGTTTGATGGTAGGGTTAAGATCATCACTACTGAAGTATCAGCTAACTGTATACTTGACAAAGAAAAGCCATAAATAGGGAGAAAAATAGTGGTGATACTTTGGAGTACATGAGACTATTTTGATTAGGAAAGCTCTTTAAAAGTCACTGTTGAAGTAATTAATGCACTCCACTTAAAATTGATCCTCTTAAATAGGAAAACTTGACCTGATGCCCACTGGAACCTTCTTGTCCAAGTCATAAACACAACTAGCGTTTTAAGCATTTTGTGTTTTTACTTTAACAGAACTTTATCCCCTATTATAGTGATGGCTGTTACTTCTCTTAGGAGCACAGCATTTCCAATGTTTAAGGCTGAGTTATAAATATTTACATGGGACTGAAATTGGCATGGAAAGATACAATTTAAGTACTTCTATTAATATTTAATGATCATTTCTTGAGTTGGGAATAATTTTGGTAGAAGGTTAGAATATTCTGCAGTGATAAAGGATAAATACACATATTCTCAAATTGTCAACTGAAAAAATAGAGTTTTTGGTTGTTGTTGTTCTTGCTGTGTAGACAGGTTTTGTGTTGGATGCTATTCTCAGAAAACGTTTCCATGCTTCTTATATGTATGAAGAGGTTCTCATGTACAGAATCTAAGAAAACGTTTGTTGTTGTTTAGTTGCTAAGTTGTGTCTGACTTTTTATGACCCAATGGCCTGCAGTATGCCAGGCTCCTCTGTCCTCCACTGTCTCCCAAAATTTGCTCAGATTCATGTCCATTGAGTCAGTAATTCTATCTAACCATCTCATCATCTTTTGCCCCCTTCTCCTCCTGCCCTTAACCTTTCCCAGCATCAGGGTCTTTTCCAATGAGTCAGCTCTCATTTGGAGAAGTTTTTCTATGTGGTCACAGATTTCCCCTGCTGCATGGTGCTGTATACCCCTGTTGTTAAATGACAAATTTGGTCCTTAGAACACATGAGCAGTAATGAGATCAATAAACTCCTCCCTTACACCCTAGATGATAAAATCAAATGGGAAAAATGTTTCTATAGGAGACCATGACTGTTCTTTCTCATTAGTCTTAACACTTTCCAGGTTTTTTTGAACCAAATTTCTAGCGTAAGCTAAGTATCAAAAACCATCCACTCAGAATTAAATGTAGATTAGTAGTTCTACTTAAAGAGAGTGTTTCAGAAATACATTTTATGTGATTGGGTAATAAACAAACAAACAAGCAATTTTACCAAATTTCTTCAAATCTTTTTAAAATGGAAAGAGCTGGAGAGAATTGCTGTTCTGTCATTCTTCCTTTTTAATGGATAAATCAAGGCTGTCCCAAGTCGAAGCCCATCATCACAGACATTTTCACCATCCTGCTGTCACCGGCCCAGCTGTCAGCCTGCGAGAAGTAGAGTTGCCTTCTCCTCGCCCCCGCCCCCCCCCCGCGCCCCGCCCCCTCCCCGTCCCCAGTCACATCAGCAGTGCCTTCAACTCTGAGGAAAACCGGAACTCAAGATGCATTCCAGCTGTTGAGTGCGGCATCCACTGTAATCTCACCTGATAGTAGCAGAACAAATCATTACATACAAACCAGTGAAAATCTGAGTTTGCAAAGTACACTCTTCCTTTCAGTTGACAATGTAGAAAAAAGAAGTAGCTACCACAGAAAAGAATGGTTAATTTTAGGCCTTCTTAATCTTAACAACAAAAGTAATTCAAGGATTTTTGGTGGTTTTTTTTTCAATAGTTTTTATTTTTTGGCCACACCATGCAGCATGTGGGAGCTTAGTTCCCCATCCAGGAATCAGTCCTGTGCTTCCTGCATTGGAAGCACAGAGTGGTTAACCACTCGAGCGCTAGGGAGTCCTAATTCCAGTATTTAAGTAAGTACTGGTTACTGCCTTTTTAAAAAGAATAAGTATTAGCTGCTTTTATTATTGACATTGTCTTCTTCTAACACTTTCTATCTTATGCTGGAGTTTGGTTGATTGACAGTGTTGTGTCAGTTCAGGTGTGTAGCACAGTGACTCAGTGATGCCTGTATTTATTCTTTCTCAAATTCTTTCCCATTTATTACAGAATACTGAGTAGAGCTCCCTGCACTATACAGCAGCAGGTCCTTGCTGGTTATCTGTTTTAAATATAGTACTAGTGTGTATGTGAGGAGAAGGCAATAGCACCCCACTCCAGTACTCTTGCCTGGAAAACACCATGGACGGAGGAGCCTGGTAGGCTGCAGTCCATGGGGTCGCTAAGAGTCGGACACGACTGAGCATCTTCACTTTCACTTTTCACTTTCTTGCATTTGAGAAGGAAATGGCAACCCACTCCAGTGTTCTTGCCTGGAGAATCCCAGGGACAGGGGAGCCTGGTGGGCTGCCGTCTATGAGGTTGCACAGAGACGGACACGACTGAAGCGACTTAGCAGCAGCAGCAGCAGCAGTGTGTATGTGACAGTTCCAAACTTCCAATTCATCCCTTCCACCCTTGGTTACTGCCATTCAAATTCATCACAGGTTATCTTACTTATTTGTTTTGTGAGTTTTAAAGACTTCTGTTCAATTTTTATGGAGTACACACTAAGGGCTAAGTCTTACTGTGAAAACTGATAAAACCGACCATTTGAGCACAAGTATGGAAACTTTTAGAAAAGGAGGGATTCAAAGAATTGAGTGGTGGGTTGGGAAAGGTCCTCTAGGGTTTTTGTTGCTTGAAGATGGAGATAAATGCTAACTTACACCGAGAATATTTGGAAATGCTGTGGACTTATCAAAGTCAGGGAGGCTAGATTTTAAAGGTTAGGTAGGATAGGCAAGCATAGCAATTGACTTGAAAGGAAAGATTTTATCAGGACATAATGAAAATGAATTTGAAAACTATAGAGATTTTATAGAAATTACATCACTTTAGATTATATAATTGAATATTATATACATGTTATATTTATAGAAATTACATCATTTAACCATAGAGAAGATACAGTTGATCTATATGTGTGTGTGTGTGTGTGTGTGTATGTGTGAATATACTTAATACAGGGCTTCTGGGTGGTTCAGTGGTAAAGAATCCACCTGCCAGTGCAGCAGATACAGGATTGATACAGGATCAATCCCTGGATTGGGAAGATCCCCTGGAGTAGAAAGTGTCAACCTGCTCCAGTATTCTTGCCTGGGAAATCCCATGGACAGAGGAGACTGGTGGGCTACAGTCCATGGGGTTGCAAAGAGTTGGATACAACTCAGCGACTAAACAACTTAATACATACTTAGTACAAATTGGGGTTTTTTTACTATAGTATTGAAGGCAGAAGGAGAAGGGGATGACAGAGGATGAGATGGCTTGACGGCATCACTGACTCAATGGACATGAGTTTGAGAAAACTCTGGGCGATGGTGAAGGACAGGGAAGCCGGGTGTGCTACAGTCCATGGGGTCTCGAAGAGTTGGCCATGACTGAGCGACTGAACATCAACACTGTAGTATAACTTCAAGGAAGTTCACTTTAGGGGAAACTCTGTAGTGTAACAATAAAATCTGTACTTTTGATCCTTCATTATAGATGTATCGTCCGATAGGGATCAAGCCGTGTCCTTGGGCTGTTCAACTGTATGGCCAGCTTTGTCTTGCATTCTGAATTCCCACGACCCCCATGCCTTCAGCTGGGCTTTGGGATGACAAGGATGAGCAGCAGCACTGGTTAAACAAATACACCCTCATCCTTCAGTGGCTGAGTGCTGCCTGGAAGAATGAGCGCCAACTGTAATTGTCTAACCACACTACCCTGGAGAGTTTCAAAACCAGAATCCTGGGTAGGTCTGCAAACCTAAAGTGTCCAATGTAACTTTTCAAAGAAGAGTTACTGCCACTCCTACTGATAATGTTTCCGTAACTAGGAAGGGAAAGAGCAGACTATTTCACCACACTGTAAAGCATTATAAATATAGAGTGGGTTGATTGTTTTTTTTTTTTTCCCCAGTTTCTGATTTCTCTTCCTACACATGTTCTTACGACTCCTTGCACTGGTTCACTGAGTGATTCTAATAAAAGCTAGTATTTTCCATGTATAGACAATGTGTGACTGCATCTTGATAACAGTGGGGAAAAAAAGATTGAGCCTCCTCTCATTTAAAGTGGTCAAATCTAGGACTGTTATATGAGGCAGCAACCAGCAACCACTCTGACCACAGCTTCTCCACCTTTTGGGCAGCACCAAGAGATTAACCAGACCAACTGTTTTTGTCGTCCGTTCAGTCCCTCTGTGTCTTGGGAACGTGGCTTGTCCTAGGAGGTGTGTCAGTGGTTTTTACACAGTTTACTCATCTAGAAATTGAACACTGACTCTGTTGGGCCTAATGCATGAATTTGGAAATGACTTTTTTTTTTTCCCCCCAGAAATAGTGTTAGGATTTCATTAGAATAGTATTGATCTCTGATAACCAAACAGGCATTTTTAGAAAGCCGCTGATAAACCTAAAATGAGACTCCGTTTACATAACCATAAGATCATGATATAAACGATCCAGACTGTGGAAATGCCGAATAAACACAAAGCTCCTAGTCTACACTGGGGACTCTGTCCTGGGTTTTCCATAATATTATGGAGTAAAGACAGCAGATGCGCCAGTTTCATTGTATATGTTGTCATCTTAGTGTTTGTTTCTCTCTGCGAAGAGTATATTTTCTCAAAACTACAGATTAGTTTTAAGAATCACCTAGTCTTAAACAATATTTAGTCAGCCTTTTTACTTACTTTGATCAGCTTGTTCTGCTGAACAAGGTATGGAATTGATAGCTGCTATTGATTGGGTGTAGCATTACCTAATCTTCACTAAATGTAGGAAGCTTTTCAGATTTAGAAAGGTGGCAGAAAATGTCTAGTAATGATGCTGCTGGGAATTCAAGCTCAATACTGTGGTCAGTGTAAAAGTGATGTAACCATAAGAGGTATTTTATTATAAGCCTGTCGGTTTTACTAAATGTTGGCTTGGTATATTTGTGGAGTTGTGTGTGTGTGTGTGCGTGTGTGTGTGCATGTGTGATTACAGTGTTTAGCAGATGCTTCCATATTTTATCATTTAAAATATCATCAGTAATAATCTCTATTAATAATGGCGTTGCCATTTTTGTATTATAGGAAGCTAGCATTGAAGCTTTAAAAAACTTACAGATAAAAGAGACGATGGTGCCATAAAATGGAAAGAAGATTGCATTAGGAATTCAATACAGAAGAAGGGTACATGAAATCATTACTAAAACAGATATAAACGTGACCTTCACTGTGGTTCAGTAATTATCCTAGTCCACACGATGGTGTACGTATCATGATTTTCCTTTTTCTCTTTGTTTTCATTTTTATCTTGGTACTTCACTGGTGAATAATTGCTAAAGGGAACCCATTATGCAAGGCGAGCATTCAGTTTGCAAGTGAATTTGCTTGTAGCTATTGCCACATTTGAACCTCAGTAATGTATGTAAATTAAAAACTCTGGTATTCGGAATTGCTCCTGTTTGAAATAAAAACAGAATCTGATCATTACAATCTGCAAGCCAGGTATTATCACTGGGCTAGTGAGCCGCTGATGATAAATTGTACCGAATAGCTTGTGGATAGAATATTTTATCTCCGTTCTCTATCACACAGCACTGCATAAAATAAGAATGATTCATCAAGCATGAGAGCTGCTGGTTTATGAAATTCATTGCTCACGGCAAGTGTATTTTTTAAAATTCAAAAGACAAAGCAACTCACAAGGGTTATTTAGTAATCAGTGTGAATTACTTCTAGGTATAAACCTTAGTGGAAAGGAATTAAAAATACATTTGCTGTACAGGAAGCATTATTGCAAGCAGGGATATAATTTGACGACTTCCCATCTAAGAGCCTTATTTTGACCACATTTAATTCGGATGCCACCTTCTTTTTTTCACATCAAAATTGCATAATCCATCGTAATGGAATCATACATCGACTTAGACGGTGTCAAGCTCAGAGCAGAAACATTTGCATCATCTACCCTCAGATATCCTTTCGCCTGCAGAGGATATTTTGTTTATTCAAAAGGACATGTAGAGAGGAGAAGCCCAGTATAAAGTCATCTTTCTTTCATATTTACAATAAGAATGTTTCATTTCTTCTTGTGTATTGATGTCCCAAGGCAATGTTCCAAATGAAAAGATAATAACTTATGAAGAAGTGTCAAAAACTAATTAAGTTTTGTAACTTGTTTTTCCCTCGCACAGGGTATATTTTTCATCACACTGTCCAGTCACATGCTGAGATTCTTGCTAACATTATCACATGCCAGTCACACCAAGTCTCAGTGGTGCCTCTCCTCCTGTCATTATTTTCAGCATCAATTAATTTTCTTCTGACCTCGCCTTTAGAGAATGTAGCCGAGAATGATCAGCACATGCTTTGCAGTCTATTTCGAAGGCATTAGGCCACCGTGTGCATTCAAAAATGGAGTCAGCCAAACATTATATTTTCTCACCTGTAGGGTTGCCTAGTAACCTGAATTAAGGATTTTCACCGAGCCTTCGAGACAAATAAACACTACTGGGAGGCATGTTGACCCAGGTGGGAGCGTCAGACCTATTGATGGAGATGAGAATTTCGAAGGAGCCAATAGAAAACACAAATCCTCATTAACATTCATTGTGGAAACAGTTTCCATAACTAAATAAATCTGTTTCGCTAGGCTAAGAGAACACTCAGGAACAGGATCCTCTCTCACACATTGTCAAGTGTTTATTAAGCCTGGTTTTGACTCGTCGCTCTTATTTCTCTATCTCTTAGGCCTAGAGTGGAGCATTTCTGTTCCTTTAATGAAGTATTGATTATTTGGGGGAAATATGAAAACACTGCCTAGAAATGCTTCGTTGTCGTGGTGCGAGTTGGTGCAGGAAACATTTTCTGGTCTTGCTCGGTGAGTGCTGTGTGCTCAGTTGCTCAATCTTTGTAATCCCGTGGACTGCAGTCCACTAGGCTCCTCTGTCCATGGAATTTTCCAGGCAAGAATACTGGATCGGGTTGCCATCTTCTCCTCCAGGAAGTTGTCCCAACCTAGGGATAGAACCCACGTTTCCTGCGTCTCCTGCACTGGCAGGTGGATTCTTAACTACTGTGCCACCTGGGAAGCCCTGGCCTTGTCTGGGAACTTCCTACCTAGACCCATTGCTTCTGGACATCCAGGGTTTGTCTAACTTTTGCACGATCATTGCAAGAAATGAAATTCCTGGTTTGGTGTGTTAGCTCAAAGAGAAAACATAAGAGAGAGACTAGTGTGTTGTAGAGGTGGAGGTTATGCTTTGTAACACTGATGCTGTTTGTCCTTGACACCTTGGATTCCTTCAGAGAGAGAGAGAGAGAGAGAGTGTGTGTGTGTGGCAGGGAGGGTCCAAGGGGCAGGGGGGAGGGGCAGCTTCTCCAGAAAGGTACCAAGTGAAAGAGTCGCACCATTAGGATGTTGACAGTCCTCCGCAAATGATGGTGTCAGGCCACAGAGGGGCTGAGGGGGGCAGGAGTGACATTCACCCCAGCAAGATGGAAATAAACGCCCTGTTTGATAAGAGAAAACAGACAATTTATGTCCACCCTGAAGAGTTACCAGCCAGTGAGCCATTCCTATGGCTCAAGTGCAGCATTTGCATTTTGATGGGATGTTATCAAGTAATTAATGCACCAGTCAGGATTTATTACCTCAGGAGCCAACTGAAAGGTTCATTACAAAATCGGTTTCACTTGAAGATAGGCATTTCCTCAGAGTTAGCTTTTGACATGTTGTTCCTCGCTCTCCCTGCCCGTGGCAGCCGTGGTGGAAGGCCAGTGAGGTGAAATTCATTGCTTAATAAGGGCATTCACTTTGGGTATTCTTGTGATAATAAATGTATACATCAAGGCCGAACTGCCTTGTCAGTTTAATTGCTTCTCGTGCTCCTTAACAAGCCAATCTTAATCAGTCTGGACCACGTTATGAATAATTTAAGTATCAGCAGACTTCACGCTTAATAAGATGTACTCGATTATAAAACTTAAGTGCACTGTTTATAGAAAGCATGCAAAACACTTTAAGTTTTTATTAGCAGCAAGGAAAAAACAAGCAGTGAGTTATTCTAACATTTGCAGTTTGCGAGCAACAGCTGTGTTTCTTAATGCTGCAACCCCCCTCCACTTTTGTCGGAGGCCATAGTTCGGCCTCTCGAGCCTTCTAAGCCTCAGTGAGACATAATGGGAAATTTGAGCCGGCTATGAGATTAAAGCTCCGAATCGATGGCCAACCAGCAATTGTCATTTTAGAAAACATTCTTTTATCTTTTTAAATGCAAAACAGACCTGATTTTAAAACAGTTTCTGATGGCCGAAATTACCTTTGTGGTCCTCTGGCTGGGCAGCTCACAGGAATTTCTAACTCCACCGACTCTGGAGAGGGGTCCCTGAGCCTTCTAACTTTCCTCGAACAAAATAAAAATACAAAGATGTCTCCTTTCTCTCACAGCATGTTTGTCAATTAGCGAGCTGACTTCCGGTGGTCCCGCTGCAAGATGTCATTCAGGGTTCAAATCCAGTGGAAAGGCTTAGCTTGGAAAAGGAAGGGCAGTTGTGTATAAAATTAGAAGACTGAACACATCTCCATAAGGTTATTAAGATTTCTGCCTTTAATAAACAGTGTGTGATTGAAAGGGACCATTTAACCGTATTGTTTTAGCAGGACTCTTTGTCCTCCGTTTTACCTCCACTTCTGTGGGCTGTAAGCCCTTCATCGAGGAATGCATCATTCTGTTTATGACATCTAATAAAGGCCTACTGCAAGCATTAGAACCAGGTGCTTCAAAGCTCTTCTTTTCTGTTCCCAGCCTATTGTTCCCTTCAAACCAAAAGAGAAAGAATTCCATTTTGGACCAAGCTTTATTTTCATCATTTCTATTTAAATCAAGACTTGTCCTAATAACCACGCACTTTCATTTGGGGTTGTGGCACATAATAAAATGTCGGTGTGTGTGGAAGCCTGCATGTGAGTATACTCACACTGATGGAACAAGGACTGACACGTTTATATACTGGGGGGGAAAAATATTGCACAGGTCGTCATTTGCTGAGGCATTAAAAGCCGGTTATTGTTGAGAATGAATTGATGAAGCAGAAATATGCGTGGCCGTAAATGAAAAACAACTTCCAACCTATTTCTCCACCTAGAGCCGGACCATCATACTCCTTTGTTCTTGTTCAGGTTAATAGAGATTGAGGAGATGGGCAGAGGAAAAGCAGTGCAATTTTCTGCTATTTAAGCTTGGCGAAATGGCACTCTTCAGGAAGCAGGAGAAAGTATGAAAGCGTAATAGGCATTTTAAAAGTAGAAGTCCATATAGCTGCTTGAGGGATTCTCAGATTTAGGCATGCATAGAATCGAGAATGAGATAATCAGCATTGTGAAATTGAAACCTGTCTGCTGCCTGCTGCTGTTCTTCCCTCTTTCAGTGGAGTGATTTGTAACACTCATCTTCTGCAGGCAAGGCAGCCTTCAAGATTATCCAGAACTGTCAATAGTAATTGCCAAAGTATTTTATTACCTACAGAAAATCAAAGGAATTTTATAACCAACAGTTATCAAGTTTCAATACACGGTATAAAGAGAGCAATTTTCGTTGGAATACAATCGTGTTTGGCTTGCTTTAATGTTCTTGAGACAATTCCTGTGCAACCAGCTACAACACTCACTGTATTTAAGCTAGAGGCAAGAATACACATATGTACTTGTAGCATAAAAAAATTACATAATGCCTACAAGCTTCTGCAAGCAAGTGGTTTTTAATTGCCACACACACTCTGCCTTAGCTAATTACTTTGGAAAAGAAAGTGTGTTTTGTGAAACTCAAGATGACATTTGAAGTTCTGCCAGTAAAGAAGTATGGCTTAACTGGGGCGTCCTGTATATGATATAGTATGAAATGCGTCTTTGAGTTAGAAAACATGACTTTACCAAGTTTGGGATTAAACCAAAAGGTCACAGAGTTCATCACTGTGTGTACACAGAGGTCTCTCATAGTATGTTGAATTCAAGATTATCAGCTTTAGGCTTCAGAATTATTTTTATACCATAGGGACAGCCACTTTTAGAGACGTATTTATTTCTTGAGAGTAAAAATAATGTTTTCAAAAGAAATGTAAGAATCAAACTACATTCCTTATGAACCTATTAGTACATTCAAATTGGGAGGTAAATACCTTTTTTTAAATATGAGAAAATTTTTGTGTCTACTGGTACTTATTTAGACTTGAGGTCCCAGACCCCAGGGCAGGGCCAAACAAGGCTTTTGTATCCTTTCAGTGGCTCTGAGACCAAAAAGTATGATTACTTTCTATGATAGCACTCTTTCTTTCTTTTTTTTCTTTTCACTAATCCCTGCCAGCACACTTGAGCTGTTGATTAAAAGTTAGCAATATCCATTTAACTGTAAAGGCACAAATTACTTTAAAATATTTATGAACAAGGGAGATTCCTCTATGAGGTACTGAAACAAAAATTCAGACTTTTGGAAGAAGATGAAACAATGTGCATGTGTGCATGTGTGTGTGTGTGTGTGTGTGTGTGTGTGTGTGTGTGTGTGTGTGTGTATTCAAGCAGTGGAGTGGAGTGGGAAGGATCACATGGTATATTAAACAATTCACTTCATGTTTGAAAACTAGTATTAAATTTTTAAAGTAATCTAGCCAGGGCTTTAATATTTATCCTTATACAATAATAAGAAGTTGTACAACTAAGGTAACTATACTTTGAAAAGTTATTTATATTAATTATTCCTAGTTGGGTCCCAGTAGGACTTTTTTTTTTAAAGAAAGTGTGAATCATGGTCCAGAGGTGACATCTTAAGAGTAAGGGATGATAACAGAGTAAGTAATGTTATGAAAATGCTCAGAGTGTATCCCTCCTCAGCTGGGTTGCTGCTAAGAAAGTATAAAAAAGCTCTAATGATTGTATACTTGTTTGTTTGTTTGTTTGTTTTTTAGTTTAGGAAATGTTTGATTTAAAATATGCAGCAAATTCAGAACTTGTACTCAGCATAAAAAGGAAAAATAAATAAATCTCCTATAAATATATACCTCAAATCCTTAGAATCATCTTTGCCTCATTACATTTCATTTTAAAAACTCATTTTGACAACCTACCAATGAGAATATAGTAAGCCATTTGTATGAAGAAGTAAAGAACAGTGTATATTTTACATCCACATTATCATTATGCAAAATTGATTTATACCTGATTCAGAAATAGTTCTATTGTAATATTTGATCATCATTTCAGATTCAAAATTTTTGTCCTAAGTCCAGTAGTTTCTTTTTTTTTAATGTCTGAAAAAATATTCATCTCAGAATGAAATGAAAAATCTGAGATGGTTTCCCTTTGATGTTTCCAAAATATTAGAAAATATTCAAATGCCTTATTCATGCCAGGATAAAATATTATTTCATGAAAGGAAGGCTGTAGCTGTATAAAGTCATGATTGATTTAACATCGGGTAATTTGGGAAGTTATGAAACTAATAGAAGCAACATAGGTAATACAGTCAATTTTACCCTGAGAGTTGAGTGTAACACCCAGATTTAAAAGAATCATTTTAATTTGTAATTCAACAACGCTATATGGCAATACCTATTTCATAACTTTCAGATTTCTAATGAGAGAAACTCGAATAACTAAAATATAGCTAAAATATATCTGTTGAATATTTTTGAAAGATAGGAGGCCTAAACTATTAAGGAATCAAAGCTTTTAGTGAGTAGTAACATAAATACTAGGAAAGAAATACTTCCATTTAAAACAAATTGCCCTTCTTGACTCAATAGACAAATCCATTTCCTGAAGCAAAGGAAAAAAAAAAAATGAACATTTTCCTTGCCTTTTTCAAACATACGCCTTTAAAAAGGAAACCTGAGTCTCCAGAAATTGGCCCTGGCTTTGCAGAAGCACTCCAGCAGCAGAAAAACTTCTCTAAGTGTCATTAACATGGAAAAGAGAAATTAATTATATTTGTTGATTTGGGGTTACCTTTAAATATTTATTTATTTAACCAGTCCACTGCCAGGTTTAAAGGCGGATTAGGGGAGGTGAGAGGTCAGGGAGAAATTCCACAGCTGTGTTCCTGGTGGAGACTGGTCCCCCACCCCCGCCCTGCTGCTGGAGCCCAGGAAAGCGAGCTGTTGGTGTGCTGTTCGTTCCTTTGGTCGGATCGAAGCCCAGCTCAATAGCATGAAACTCGTCCCCATTTGAGAGATTTGTCTTACAAAACCCTGAAAACTGCTCTGAACATGCATACATTGATTTTTGTGGCTGGAATCTCCCGAGCTTTGATGAAAAGGCAGGCTCCACATGCAGGTGAAAGGGGTTACCTCTTCAATATTAAAAAGAGAAGATTAAGGATTTCTGGTCGACTAAGGCTGAACTAATCAGTGGCATGCCAGGGTAAGCAAGGGGGCCTGGGGCCTGATGCCCCTGATTTTCTGTTCTTGAACAAGAAGTTCAAAATCCCGCCTGTAACCTGCTAGGTGATGTAACTTATAATTGTTCCATTTCTCACAGTTAGTCAAATGGCACATGGCACATGACCATGTTTGTTTCCTGTATTTTACAGATGGTAGTTACTGACCTTTCTAAGGGACAGTCACTTCAGTTATAATATGGAAAATGAGGATGTTGTAAAGGATATATACATGAAAATGTCTAAAGGAGCTCAGATCATGAAAGACTACCTATTTCATTAGTCACTAAAGATAAGTAGCCATTCTGTTTTTGATACTGTTAAGTCTATTAAGTTTACCTCCGTGGAAGTAGAAATAAGTGATTTTCCTAAATTTCTGGCTTTTTAAAATATTAAACTAGAATTATTTGAGTTCAGCAGAGGATGCTTGACATTTGTCCTCTGTATGAACATTGCTAACACTTGTTTTCTCTAGTCAAAGATTACATGCAACTTTATTCTTAAAAAAAAAAAAAAATCAGAGGATTACAGTGTCCTTAGATAGTTTGCACACATCATTTCTCAGCAGGGAATTCCAGAATGAAATGAATGCACCTCTACTACAAGAGAACAATTTTACACCCTGTAGCACTAATTCCTGTAATTATTTGTGTCTGTCTTAGCCATGATTTGGGTAAAGTGATATGAAACCTTTCTGAAATGATGGTGTCAGTAAGCCTTTAGGGGGGAAAGAAAAGGTTTAAATAAACTAAGCATGCTGTGAGGTTTCATATATTGTAAGATAACTGAAAATGTAACAAATTTATCTAGAATCAAGTCTTATCAACCATGTCTTTGATCTATTGTAAAAAAACACAATAATGATCCTGAAACAAGCAGCACAGAGGCAGATCAAGCTGGATAAGAGAATTTCAGAAATTAGATAACACTCATTTTCCATCATTTATAGGAACCATTTGGTTTGCCTTTTAGGCATATGTTGTCTGCGCTCTCTGATGATTCACCCAGCGTGGCTCATCATCTTCAAGCAGATCTTTTCTATCACTGTTAAATTACAACATCCCATTCAAATAACACGTAGTGTGATCGTCCGAAAGACAAGATTCCTAGCTCCACACCATTTAATGTCTTATGTCATTAAGATGATAACAAGTGAATGTAGGGGAAGAATGAGATGGCCCTATGGAATTCTTGAGGTATGATCAGTGAACTATATATATATAAGTGCAGACTCAGTGTTATTTTCACAGAAATAGTCCATATCCCCGAGTGCCTACTGTAAAATGGTATATTCTGCGAGCTTGGTTATTGAGAAAATAGGATTAGTGACAAAAAGAAAAAAAAAAATCTTAGCAAGCCATTTTTAGGAGATGTAAAGCTGGCTGAGGTGATAATTTATATTTTATAGAATGGAGCAGACATTTCAGTTACGTCCACCAAGGAGAGATTTGGGTTAGTTCTAGACTTTCTTTATCATACTATAATTGGCAGTTTGTAGCTTTCAAGAGTTGGAAAGAACTGAACTTTTAATAATTTTTGTTACATGGACTTAGGGTTTGAATCTTAAAATATCTGTTTCGAGGGTCATTTCCAAGTACCCCCAGAGTTCTTAAAGACAGTTTCCATACTGAGGTTAAAGACAAACCTTTTTTTTTTTTTTTTCCCCTTGCAAGCCAATCCATACAGATGCCTTTTTCACCTCTTTGATGTAATAAGGAAGTGTTAAATCAAAGCGAATCCCCTATTCGGGGTACCTTGGGACTGAATAGTGCTTAAGCCAATTGTTACTACTCCTGGGTGTTTAGACAGAGAAGCACATATCTCTCTCTGCAGATCAGAGAGGACCTTGACGGACCCCCTCTGCCACCTGCTATCACTTAATTAGTATCATCATCTGATTTCTAGTTGGAATAATGACATCATGCACTTTTTAGTAAGTATAACCGTATATAATATGTGACAAATTATGCTACACTGGTATTATGTGGTTAAACTATTTGAGGAGGGATTTGTTTTGTTTTTGTCCTGAGCTTTTGCATCTCTATTTCATTTTTATCCATTCCCAATATTTCCTACAAGTTCAGAGCAAATCTAAAGATAGAACTGGTGAAGTATAACTACTCTAGACTTGGTACCCAGAGAAAAAACTACGGGCTAGTCTTTGAAATGACTGTAAACATCGTTTGTAAACATAGTGGATATTATCAAAGAATGAAGATGAATGACATGTGTAAACGTAATTAAAATTCGGTTCTGTACAAGTGGAGTTAGATTGGCTGTTCTGTCTCTCTTACCAGGAATTATCTGTCAGTGAATAAGTTGGGGGTTCTGTTCAAGACAGCTTCTTTCTGGTACAGATAGTTTTGCACAGTGAAGAAGGTGAGAAAGAGATCAATGGACTGTAGGCAATGTGGTGTCTTCGAAACCAAAAAAGAACACCTATCGTTTTGAATTCCTGAAAAAGAGTAACACTGCCACACACATTACAATCAAGGTTATTGAAGATTCAGCTCTGTTAAGATGCCATTCCCTGTGGAGATCATTCAGTTTTGTTTTTCTGATATAATATTAGAAATTGCAGTAAAGGATTTACAATCAGTGCCCTCCTCTGTATCCAGAATTCCCCTTCAGAGGTAATAAAAATACAAAAGAAATTAGATGGATAATCCTGGTTTTAAGATCCATGGATAAATGTTTTGATCTATGCATTTTAAATGTATGTGTCCATTTTCTATATTACAGTTTGATTTTTATATCTTTATTTTCATGAAAACCCTGATAAAAATGATCAAATATAATATCTGGCAAAATATCCAAAAGCTACAGCACAGTCTAGTGTGATTTCTTTGCAATACTGTTGAATAAATATGGCTTTAAACACACATAGACAGTATTTCCAAGGGGAAATGCAATTATTGTCTTTGGAAAAATTCTATAAATTGTTTTCTTAGCTGCCATTGATTATAATATAACCAGGATATGCAAGTTCGTGATCTTGTGAGTCAATAGAAGCCAATAAAGCTTTTACTAGTCAATTGTTCAAAGATTTCGTTTACACAATTGCACAACACAAAATGTGCCATGTCGAAAGCCCTGGCTTTGAAAAAATAGCCCCTTAAAAAAGGCTTCTGTTTCTAATAGTCACCCCCATCATCTACACAGTCTTGCTTCCATCATACTAAAAGAAAACAATTTTAAAAGGAAGTGTAAGATTGACTTACCTTTTTCCTATATCTTTAAATTCTGTTTAAATTTCTATCCTTTCTTTGTGTTGTTTTGCGCATTCCTACATCTTGCAGTGTTGTACACCGCGAAGACCTAGTAAGCGAGTTAAAGGCTGATGACGCTAACGAATCCCAGCGCAAATGACTGAATCGATAGGAAACCAGCCACTGCTGTTTAAGTGTATCGATAAATGTACCTTTATTTTCTCTTGAATGGATAAGTGTCGCAGTTAAGAGTCCTATGGATCTCTTAATTGAAAGTTAATTTTAAATCAATAAAGTGAGTCATTTAAATATTGATTGGCCTTTCTACACGAATTGTTAGCTGATTTTTTTTTTTTTGCAACAACTTTGTTTAAATGCAATCAATAGCCTACAATCAGTATGTTCTATAAAAAATTGACAGATGTTCCCAAAATGCCTGCTAGGCATATTCTTATCTGTTTACATACGCAGCAAAGATAGTCCTTCTCACCCTTACTTACATCCTTAAAACTCCAGGAATCCCCCCCACCTCACACACACACACACACACACACACACACACGCACACATAACACACACACCCCTCCCTTGTTTTCCTAGATATCACAATTGTGTTTTCTGTTACATTAAGCCACTTATCTACTGCACCTTTATCTATCATTTACATCTCAAAGGTTTGAAATGAGAAAATTATCTGATATCAGAACCAGATCACTCAGGTATCTCAGGGATTGCAGTATGAAAAGAAAGCAGTTTTATACACCCATAAAAACTGAAAGACATTTGGAGATAGTCTTTGGGACTGCATCACAGTATATTAGTCATAATATATGTCATAATAATTAGTATTATTGCTAATATTTTCATAATATATTAGTAAAATTGAAAGTTAATTTTAAGTCAGTAAAGTGAGTCATTTAAATATTGATTGGCCCTTTCTACACAAATGTAGAAACTGTCATAAATAAATATGTACATATATATTCACATAAATAAATTACATAAATACATTCACATAAGTAATTTACATAAACATAGGTATTTTATGTCATAGTAATATTGATTGAAGAAAAATCATCTCATGAAATAAAATATTCTTGTCTATGTGAACATGTTTATTAAGCACAAGGCTAGCAAGTACTTTTTAACTGATATAACTTCCCTCAGAAATCATCTCTTTAGCGAAACAACAAATAGCCATGCTCTTTTTCCTTTCAAATTGACAAAGAGAGCAGCCAAGTTAAAAGAATACAGATTGTATTCCATGAAATTCATCTTGATTAACCTAATAAAGTAAACTAAGGTACTTGTAGCTTTCAGCATATCAGCAAATATGAATGTCCTATTCATAGCTTCCTATAAGCCAAGCAGTGATTGCCTGAGAGGAATAGTCTAAAACCTGTAGAGCCATCGTCAGCACCCCTTTCCATAAAGGGGTTCATTTTGAACAGGACTCCTGATAACCATCTAATACATTTATGAGGCTACTAATAGGTACAAGGCTTTGATTTTTTTTCCTTTCTGAAACCTACATGTGTGAAAATAGCACTTATTAACAAACAATTGCTCTTTTGAATTAGAGATGAATGAAACTAATAATTTAAACATTAAAAAATATAAAATTAAGAATAGAGTTTTACTGTAGCATACAGTTTTCACTATCTGGGTTTACTGATATCAGCCAACATGAAATAGCCCTAAATTAACTTATGGTGTTACACTGACTGATATTTGACCAAAGTAAAAATACAGCGTAATTGTATTTTGGTTCTGAAGGCTTAGTCAAAATGCAAGTCCTGATATTAGATTTTCAATATCAATAAAAATGAAAATAATGATTTTTCATCCTCCTCCCTTTGGGAAGATTAAAAATTGCCAACCTGAAGTGGAAATATTCAAGGGGTAGCTGATGGAAAGTTTCCTTTGTAACGCTAATTTTAACTTTAAACTCTTAGAGTAAACTCTTTTCACTGTTCTGCAAACCTGCCTTTCTTTCTTCTTGCATTATTGTCTGTCCTCTTACTACAACATCTCAGAACTCATCCCATTCCATTTTCAGTGTCAGGGAAGCTATATCAAAAGAGACGACTGCACGAAAGTGGTAGGGGTATCATTAGTTCATATGCATACGAGTTCAGCCTGTGAAGATGCTGTGTCTGGGATCAGCCTGAAGATGTGACTGATAGCTCTTATTTGTCTGATAGAGCTGGCCAGGGAAATAGAGCTACAGCTGGTTACTTCATTAGGTCCCCTCATTGATTGAACCCTGCTGAAGTGATGCAGCAGGCTCCTCAGATAACTGCTGGTAATAGAACAAAATGAATTCTTATCACAGAGATTGGAAAGGCCATTAACCCCGGCCTCCAATGCTTTTCAGAGGTCACAGACAGGAAGCCAAGCAGTGACTGGGAAAACTGTTTTCTGTCTAACTACAGGTCATGTTAGAAGGGTGTGTGCGACTTTTTTACCCTTCGGCTTCTGTATGGATGAAACGGTTATACTGGCAGATGTTAATAATCAGCTGTAAATAAATATTGGAACCAGAGAAGAAAAATGAGAAAGCACAGGAATTTATTTCAATAAATATTTAATAAAAGAACAATTGTTCCTGTGATATTTACTGCCAGTTCTGCTGTAGTTTTAAAACTAATACTTTTTCATATAAATTGGAAGGAGAAATACATAGAGGCATGTTAAAAAGGAAATTTAATATGGTTTTATATAAAAATATTTCCTTCCTTCCTTTCCGTCCTTCAGAGATGGAGATTATAATTGTTCCTGGCTGCCCGGCTTCCTCTCCCAGCTTGGAAGCCCTCACCAGGCCATCTCCGAATGAGCACGACAGTGTTTGCCTTCCACCTGGTTGAAAGGAGTATATATCTAAGGAAGAGTCCTATAATTTACATTTAATGCAACCTTTCAATTGACCAGGAGCCCACAACCTCAGCCCCCGTCTCACAGCTGAGGACTTTCCCACATTTGTCAAGTCTCTGCCACTCCAGGACCAACCAGTAGGACTCATCCATTTAAAGCCTAAGCAGTTCATGACAGTTGTTTTTCTGCCTCTGCAACAAGAGGCATCCTTAGAGCACATGCTTAGCCTGAGATGGAAAACTTTCACAGGTTAGGAAATAGTAGTGAAGGATGCACCCTCTGGAATAAAATAGGCCATTTCTTTTCATTACTAATGTGCAGTATTTGCCTGTATATGTATATGGAGATGAAATAAAGGCTATTTTTAACAATATGTTGGTGGCTTCTAGATTTAGGACTGTGATTTAATTTCAGTGTCTGTGGTTGCCTGGTATTTTCTGTTGGAGCCAATCTTTCACTAGGAGTTAGTTTATTTAAATGTAATTGGGTCCTGTGGATGAAAAAAACCCACCCATTTTAGGTCTTTGGAGACCCACCCAGACATTTGGTTTGGCCCTCCATACATAAATAATAACAAGAAGGTGTATGTTGTCATTGCCCTGCTGGACACAACAGAAGTGGTTTGGCAGGATGGAAACCAAAAGAGATTACTCTGGATAAACATAGAATCAGATGCTTTTCTGCACTGGATTGTGTGTATGTATACACAGATATGCATAGCTGTATATTGTATTTTGGAATCTGTAGAATATAAGAACAAAGCTGGGGGGAAATCAGTGTTAAGAAGGCACATATCTCTCTTACCTTAAAGTGATAGAAAGGCTTAATTTTATGAGTTAATTTTTTTTTTTTTTTAGTCTGGGCTTATATTAATCAAGTCAAATATCCTAAGAAGTATGTTGGAAGTTGCATTAAGTTAATCGTATTGAAGGCATCAATTTCGAAAGTCAATATTAAGTTCCATTGCATGTTTCCATGTTGGCTTTGGATGTAAAACTTTTTAATTTAGTATTTGTTGTATGGGTTAATAAATATGCTTTAAAATCTAATTAAGTAAATACTTTCACTTATCTCATTTATCAAGAATGTTAAATTCTGTTGCAGATATTTCAGAGAATGACACAGAGGCCTGGAATTTCAACTTGTGATACCTGGGGTGAACCTCATGAAACTTTTAGGCTTGTAATTAGTTAGTTGTGCACTGTGAACCTTAGTGGGAACTCTGAGTTCACTTCATATTGTCTAATAAAGAACAGGCATTCTTTTTCTTTGTTGAGTTTCAGTGTAAGAATGGTTGATAAACTTGTGTTTTTAATTCTTCATAGTAAGTAGTGTTGGGTGATTAAGTCAAATGTAGAAAACGGTATACTTTGGAGGAAAAGAATAGTGGAATGTTTACTTCTCAACCATATTAGGTAAAATAGTCATAAATATTTACATTGCATGTATCTTCAAAACTCTTTAATATTTTAAACATTGTCTCCCTTTTTTCACTTGAATGAGCTGACAAAAGCAAAGAGATATACATTTAAGTTCAATATGGATTGTAGGGAAGTTAATGAATTCATGACACAGTATTTGGATTAATGTGTTTTTCTCTCTAACATGTTGTATAATTTACAAATGTAGACAAATGGTTTTGTGTTGTTGTTTAAAATTATTTGATGGCATTCAATCTGACTAGTTTTCCCAACAATTAACTAGCTTCATTGATATAGTTACAAATAGAAAATATTATTCTGAACGTTGAAGGTAAAGATGGTGACTATGAGAAAAGATTATGTACAGTAATAGAGTTTGAAAGTTTCAGTTTTTGAACTGCTCCTTGGCTTTTCTCAAGATCTTTAAGGCCCTCAGTATCATGTGTAGATAAAAGTAAAAATTTTTTAAATAGGTTTATTGTTAAGTATTTTTTGTGTGTGGTTTTGTGTTTTATAAGAAAAGTCTTGACTTCCCGATACATTGATGGGGAAAAAAGAACATTGCTTTGCTTCTTCGATTCATGAAGATAGTTAGAAATGAGTATTATAAGTATTCAATCTATTTCTTGATTTTACCAAAATTTCTAAAGCATTTTTCCCCCTCTGTAAAGTCTTATGACAGATCTTTCTATTTTGTTTGAGAATATTTACAAGTTTATTGGAGAGAAAAAAAAGGACATTACAAAAGTTGGTGAGCCAAGAATATCAGCATCCTTCAGAGTTTTCATACTTAGGTATTTAGTGATGAAATGTGTGGTTGAATTGGAGAATTAAACAGGATGTCTGGAAATCAACTTTATTTGAAAACCAAGTTGAATCCTTTAATCTTTCCTTCTTCATCAGTTTGGTTTTCAAATAAAAAAATTTCACCACTTTTTGTAGAATACATATTAAATTTTATGAAGCCGCTTTGTGTATTATTTTAATGCCTTTTTGAAAATATTATTCATCCAGAGCTCAGATATTCCTATTTATTAGCCATAATACAAAAACATTGGATAGTCTTCTGATTAACCTACATGCTCTGGGCGACCTCTGTTAGTTATTGTTAATCATTCTATACTTAATCAACTATATTCTACATAAGGATTTAGTTAAGTGTTTGGAGAAATCCATTACACTTCTAGGCTACTATAGTAACACCTCTTACCAATATGTAAGCCAATGATTCTAAAACATTTAATTATTTTAGTCTAAAAATTCACTGAATTCCTTTTAGACTTTCTGTAGTAGAAAAATGGAATCAGTTTTTCTTTTGAAGAGTTCTGTTTTGTTTTTACCTCGGTGATCAGCTAATTTGTATTTATGTAAACAAGTCTGTGTGGTTTGGCATTGCCCCTCCCCCTTTTTTTGATCCTATTCACACAAAGTAAGTGACCACATCACTGGGAAATAGGTGGCATGAGCCAGTGCCCGCTGACTGTTCAAATGTGCTGCAGACTTCATTCAGTTCATCTGGGGTTCAGTGTCTATTTGAATTAGTATTCTTTTCAAAGACTTTTATTGGGAACATACAGTTGTTCTTTACTTGTATTATATTTCAGTAACACTGTCTTTTAAAAAATATCTATCTATCTATACACATATATTGTAGAAGGAGATGGCACCAATCTTCAGTATTCTTGCCTGGAGAATCCCATGGACAGAGGAGCCTAGCAGGCTACAGTCCATGGGGTTGCAAAGAGTCAGACATGACTGAGTGACTAAGCACACACATATATACTTTTTCAGATATTTTTCCATTATAGGTTATTGCATGATATTGAGTACAGCTATACAATAGGGTCTTGTTTATCTGTCTTATATATATAGTAATTTGGATCTGCTACTCCAAAACTTTATCCTCCTCCCCCTTTCCTCCTTTGGTAACCATTAGTTTGTTTTATTGATCTGTGAGTCTAGTTCTGTTTTGTAAATAAGTTCACTTGTATCATCTTTTTTAGATTTCACATGTAAGTGATATCATATAATATTTGTCTTTCTCTGACTTCACTTAATATGATAATCTCTGATAAACATTGTCTTTGTATGTGTTAGTCAGTCATGTCCAGTTCTTTGCGACCCCATGAACAGTAGCTCACTGGGCTCCTCTGTCCTTGGAATTCTCCAGGCAAGAATACTAGAGTGGGCTGCCATTCCCTTCTCCAGGGGATCTTCGCAACCCAGGGATCAAACCTGGGTCTCCCACATTCCAGGCAGATTCTTTACTACTGAGCCACCAAGGAAGCCCTCATTACTAAAAACAAACAAAAAAAGAAACTAAAAAGTTATGACTGTCTCAATTAGATGACCAAACGTTACTTAATACATTAAGGGTACATTAATGTAATAAAAGGGAACGGAGATTACTTTTCTAAGAGCTACATAACACCCCAAAAAGAGCTTATCTGAGTTATCTGTGCATAGCTTATTAACCTGGGATCCATGGGCCTGGGAATTCCGTGCCACTTCGTAATTCCCCATGGAGTTATCCATATGTGCATTTTTGTAGGAAAGCACTCCATAACTTCTACCAGATTATTAATATTCCTCAATCAGAAATGCTAAGGTCCAACAACCCTGAAAGAAAGCTAGTGACACACACTTTGGGTTATACTTTAAAACTGTATTTCTCAAGATGAAGCCACTCTCTGGTGCTGTTGTGTTTGTAGCTTTCTCTGAAACTCCACTCCACTAGTCTAACCCCACTCACTATGTAGGGTGGGTGCTGCTCAGGCATCTTGACTGCAGAGATGGACTTCCTTTTCCCCAGTACAAGCCACTAACTTAAGAGCTTCCAGGGACATCATATTTTTAAAGAAATCATCTTAGGAAACCAGAGTTTTCCTAAATCAACTTGACAGAAGTAGTATACAAAGTCACCTTTGTGCTTCTGCTCCTTGAGGCTTTAAGCACTCAGTCAAAACAAATCCACTTCAGTGATTTCAAAAATGGGTAACTGAGAAAAGAGGGTAGAGAGGAGCTAGAAAATGATGAATCTGGTTCCTCTTAGAAGAAAGGAAAGGAAAAAAGCATAGCATTAGACACAGAATAATTTGAAATAAAAGTGAACAGGAAGCTTATAAGATGTAGTCGTAGCTATAGAGAGAGGAAAGATTATTTGGAATATGGTGAGTGTGTGGAGTTAGAGTGCTTGAGATAGTGAATGTGAATCTACTTGGAAAATAATTAAGTGTTATGTGAATTTAAAGGACCATAGGGCTACCAGTGTGAAAGGAAATGTGAAAAGAGAGGGTTGTAAAGATCAGCACACAAATAACATATTCAGGTAAAGGTGAATCATTGTCCAAACTTACGACGTCTTCTCCTCAGCCTTGCAGCAAGTCCTTGTGAGTTGACAAAAGTAAGTGCAGATGTTCAGATCATGGGAAAGCCAAAGGGGTCCTTAAAACTCATGTGTGTCCCGCCCACCATTTTACAGCTGAGGGAACAAGTCACTCGGTAATTTTAGGACTTAGGGTTACAAGGCTACACCATAGTTCAACCCAAGTGTCTGATTCCCAATTCAGCATCACTGTACTTTATCATATTCTGCTGTTTACATAGGTTTGAAGGGAAGTTTGTAGTTATTTTTTAATTTTTATTGGAGTATAAGTAAGTAGGTGAGTAAGTGAAGTCGCTTAGTCGTGTCTGACTCTTTGTGACCCGTGGACTGTAGCCTACCAGGCTTCTCCGTCCATGGGATTCTCCAGGCAAGAATACTGGAGTGGGTTACCATTTCCTTCTCCAGGGGATCTTCCCGCCCCAGGGATCGAACTCAGGTCTCCTGTATTGCAGGCAGATGATTTAACCTCTGAGCCACCAGGGAAGATATTGGAGTATAGTTGATTTACAATGTTGAGTTAGTTTCTGCTGTGCAGCAAATGACTCAGTTATGCATATACATATATCCACTCTTTTTAAGATTCTGTTCTCATATAGGTCATTATAGAGTAGACTTCCCTGTACTATACAGTAGCTTCTTATTAGTTACCTATCTTATTTATTTATTTTTAAACATTTACATTATTTATTTATTTATGGCTGTGCTGGGTTTTCATTGCTGCACAGACTTTCTCTAGTTGCTGTATCAGTTCAGTTCAGTTGCTCAGTCATGTCCGACTCTTCGCGACGCCATGAATCACAGCACGCCAGGCTTTCCTGTTCATCACCAACTCCCAGAGTTCACCCAAACCCATGTCCACTGAGTCGGTGATGCCATCCAACCGTCTGATCCTCTGTCGTCCCCTTCTCCTCCTGCCCTCAATCTTTCCCAGCATCAGGGTCTTTTCAAATAAGTCAGCTCTTTGCATCAGGTGGCCAAAGTATTGGAGTTTCAGCTTCAGCATCAGTCCTTCCAATGAACACCCAGGACTGATCTCCTTTAGGATGGACTGGTTGGATCTCCTTGCAGCCCAAGGGACTCTCAAGAGTCTTCTCCAACACCACAGTTCAAAAGCATCAATTCTTCGGTGCTCAGCTTTCTTTATAGTCCAACTCTCACATCCATATGTGACCATTGGAAAAACGATAGCCTTGACTAGACGGACCCTTGTTGACAAAGTTGCTGTATGGGTTTTCTCTAGTTGCGGTGAGCAGGGGCTGCTCTCTAGTTGCGGATCACAGACTTGTCATTGCAGTGGCTTCTCTTGTTGTGCAGCACAGGCTCCAGGGTGCACGGGCTTCAGTAGTTGTGGTTCCCAAACTCGAGAGCACCGCTCAATAGTTGTGGCACACAGGCTTAGTTGCTGTGTGTCATGTCGGATCTTCCTGTACCAGGGATTGAACCCGTGTCTCCTACATTGGCAGGCAAATTCTTTACCACTGAGCTACCAGGGAAATCCTCTATTTTATATATTGTATTGTGTATATGTCAATTCCAATCTCCTAATCTATCCCTCCCCTCACCTTTCCCCGCTTGGTATGTAGGCTGAAGGGATGATTTTAAAGACTGATCATTGTCTTTTTCTTACCATTTGTCTATAAAACATTTCTCCAGAACAGGCAAAAAAAAAAAAAATTAATGACATAATATAGAACGAGATATGTGTTGCTTAGTGCTTCATTCTCGCAGAGTTAATTGTTCTGTGTCCTTTTGTGTCAAACATACCTGGCTCCTACGGCCAGCAGGTCACTTCCCACAACATGGGGTTGTTTCTATTTTGTCTTCTCTTCCAGATTCAAGCTCCTTGAAGGCACCAGAGGTTGTTTTCATCTTACTATCTTCTTGCCACATATGGCCCTTGTCACCTAGTGTGCGCTCAGTGAATGTGTGTTAATTTGAATGTCTTTTATACTGTGAAGAAAAATTGCATGCCTAAATCTATCATTATTTCTAGTCCTTAAAGCACTTTGTTATTGTTACACATTTCCAGTGAGATGTAAACAAACAGTTTGAAAAATGGCAAATAAGGGGTTTAGGCAAATTAGGGCAGATTAGGAAGCAATAAAAAAAGGTTCAGCTAAAGTTAAATGAAACAGCAGGGGGCCAAACGATGCTTTACAGATAGAATATTGTAGGTCGTTAGAGCTTAATAGGCAAATGTTTTCATTTTAAAGGCTATAAAATAATTTTTAACTGCAATTTCCTCACTTTAAAAAATTCCTCTTAAAGGAACAAAAACAGAGAGAGAGAAATGGAGAACGTACTATTGATATTTGCTCATAAGTTTTCTTTTTTTTTCCCCTTAAGCTTGATTCAAAGCAGTCTTTTCACACTCAGCCTTCTTCCCATTTACAGAAATGACATTGACCCTTTAAAGATATTTTCTTGTCCAAATGATCATAATTCATAAAATTAAAAGTCAAGTTGACAGTCTGTCTCAGCACCCAGCCAGATCTTCCTGGACCATTGTTCTCAAGGGAAGTGTGGGGAGGTGATTTTATTGCTATTTTTGCAATAATTGTATACTCTTATTTCATTCTCTAGAGCTTTTGTTTCAAGCAAGAATGTGCTTGAACTTCAAAGGATTAAATACAAAGACTTACATATTCACAGGCCAGTCACAAGAACAGACTAGTGAAAGGAAAACAGCAGAGGCGAACTCATTTCTATAATACTGTAACAGTCATATGTGAGAAGGAAAGGAAGATAGATTGCTCATAAAAAGTGGCATGTCTCAAAGAACTTTTCTCCCTCTTTAGCCTCTCTCTGTAGGATTTTATACTCTTTTTCCCTTTGAGAGAGAGAAGCCCAAATACTTGCCCCTCATAGCAAGTGTAACAAATGCTTGATGAATTAATTGGAATCAGAATCAGAATGAAGTGGAGAAAAAGATTCTTCTTCCTTGTTGCCATTATTGATTACAGAACCTCCTTGAGAGGAATCCACTGGACAGCAGGTCTGGGTGTAGCATTTGGCCTGGGGTGTTGATAGAAGAGTTAAAATTCCCTGCCCTCAAGGAGTATAGAAGCTGCCCAAAAGACAGAACCAGTGTACTTGACACAGTAAGTAAGGTAAACCGTTATGGGAGGAACTCCTTCAAGTTTAGAACTATTCAAAGGAGCAGTGGATCTGCGTGCTTTGTCATGAATATTATGAATAGTCATATTAGGAATATTAGGACAGGAAGAATGAATAGGATTGGGAAAGTGAAATACAGTTATATTTGTCTGTCTCTGCATCTGTTTATTTGCCTGGTAATTTATGTAGGCATAGCCCTTAAGGCTGAGAGGGGAGATGATGTGGTTCAGACCTAGGCATGAAAGAAAATTGGCAGGACTGTGTTGAGATGCAAGAAACTAAACAGAGTGCCTGCTGCTGCTGCTGCTGCTGCTAAGTCACTTCATTCATGTCCAACTCTGTGCGACCCCATAGGCAGCAGCCTACCAGGCTCCCCCGTCCCTGGGATTCTCTAGGAGAGAACACTGGAGTGGGTTGCCATTTCCTTCTCCAGTGCATGAAAGTGAAAAGTGAAAGTGAAGTTGCTCAGTCGTGTCCGACTCTTAGTGACCCCATGGACTGTAGCCTACCAGGCTCCTCTGCCCATGGGATTTTCCAGGGAAGAGTACTGGAGTGGGGTGCCATTGCCTTCTCCGAAACAGAGTGCCTAATAGTGATCATTTAGGAGAAAGTGACTAAAATTAAGTAGATAGTTGAGACTATGGAAGGCTTTGGAAGCTGAGCAAAGAAGTTTAGATTTGATGAGGCAGAAAATAAGACATCGAAGCTTTTTAGCATAAGAATGACATCACTGCAGAGGTGGTTTAGGAAGTGTGGTGTGGCAGTAGTGTGTCAGACTGGTAATGTCAGAATCTGGAGGCAGAAGCTGGCTCAAGGTCAGTCATTGTGGTGGATACATTAGGAGACTATGTATTATTATTGTGTGTTTTATTATGTATTATTACTGAGGGGATTGTGGGCAAATAGAAAAGAACATTGAAACCAAATCCACAGAGCAAACTTATTGACTAAATACAAGCAGTGAAGAAAGAGTCAAAGATTCCGCTTAAGTTCCCAAGCTTGGCCTGGGGATGGAGGGGTGAAAAGCAGGGGCTGTAACAGTGAGACCCAACCCTCTACCTTTCAAACATAACGGTTTAAACAACCAGTGCAAAGAAGAAATAATATGTTCATAAGCTTTTTTTATTGTTTAAACTAGAAAAAACCATCATTTTTCAACATGATTTTTAAGTGACATAAATATGTAGTTTAATGAAACCATGTTAGGGGCTGTTTTATTTATCACATTTAAAGATTATACTTATATTAGTCTGTTAATATTACTTATACTAAATAAGCACTGAGGAACTCTACTTTTATTTATTAATTTTATTTTTACTTTTGGCTGTGCTGGGTCTTTGAGGCTCTGAGGGCTTTTCTCCAGTTGCAGCGAGTGGAGGAACTGTCTAGTATGTGGCATGCAGACCTCTCCTTCTGCTGGCTTCTCTTGCTGCGGACTGTAGGCTCTAGAACATGCAGGCTTCAGTAGCTGTTCAGTAGTAGCACATAGGCTCAGTAATCCTGGTGCACAGGCTTCTTTGCTCTGAGGCATGTGGGATCTTCCTGAACCAGGGATCAAACCCGAGTTTCCTCCATTGGCAGGCAGATTCTTTACCACTGAACCACAGGAAAGCCTTTGAGGAACTCTTTTATGGAAGGTGGAACAATGTAAGTCCAGGCTAGTTTTGTATCTGAGTAATCAAGATTGCCAGGAGAAATATCAATAACCTCAGATATGCAGATGACACCACCCTGATGGCAGAAAGTGAAGAGGAACTAAAAGCCTCTTGATGAAAGTGAAAGAGGAGAGTGAAAAAGTTGGCTTAAAGCTCAACATTCAGAAAACTAAGATCATGGCATCTGGTCCCATCACTTCATGGCAAATAGATGGGGAAACAGTAGAAATAGTGTCAGACTTTATTTTGGGGGGCTCCAAAATCACTGCAGATGGTGACTGCAGCCATGAAATTAAAAAATGCTTACTCCTTGGAAAAAAAGTTATGACCAACCTAGACAGCATATTCAAAAGCAGAGATGTTACTTTGCCAACAAAGGTCCGTCTGGTCAAAGCTACGGTTTTTCCAGTAGTCATGTATGGATGTGAGAGTTGGACTGTGAAGAAAGCTGAGTGCCAAAGAATTGATGCTTTTGAACTGTGGTGTTGGAGAAGACTCTTGAGAGTCCCTTGGACTGCAAGGAGATCCAACCAGTCCATTGTGAAGGAGATCAGTCCTGGGTGTTCTTTGGAAGGAATGATGCTAAAGCTGAAACTCTAGTACTTTGGCTACCTCATGAGAAAAGTTGACTCATTGGAAAAGACTCTGATGCTGGGAGGGATTGGGGGCAGGAGGAGAAGGGGACGACAGAGGATGAGATGGCTGAATGGCATCACTGACTCGATGGACGTGAGTTTGAGTGAACTCCAGGAGTTGGTGATGGACAGGGAGGCCTGGCGTGCTGCAATTCATGGGGTCGCAAAGAGTCAGACACGACTGAGCAACTGAACTGAACTGAAGTAAGATTGATTAAACTAAAATATCTATAAACGGTGCTGTTGTACTTCACAGTTGCACATAGTCGTATTTAGTAAAGACTCATTGAATGCATGAGTGAAAACAAATCCAGGACTAGGTCATGAGGTGAACTGTACACAAGGTGAAATATGACATTAATGGGAGGTGAGACTTTTTGTTGGAGATCAATAACCAGGAGGAATTCATTGGTCCCCATTTATAGGACTTTTAGCAAGACAGAATTGCCACTGTGCATTTGGCAAAAGGAAGGAAAAAAAAATGTCCCAACACCGATCCATAAGTACCCTGCAGCCCCTTCATGGGGGTGGGGGAAGGAAGAACTGGAACAAACGAAAATCGATTCCGTTTGGCCTTGCCCTCTTATGTCCAATTTTGTGACTCTAAAGAGACACTTCTCTGCAATTCATAGTGCAGCTGCAAAGAGCAGACACAGAACTGTAAATTAGAGGTCAATTTTCTTTACTCTAGAAAGTTCTAGAGTATTTTGGGTGATATAGTATCTGTTGTCTCTTGAGTATTTAGGGTGATATAGTATCTGTTGATATAGGTCAATTTTCTTTACTCTAGAAAGTTCTAGAATATTTAGGGTGATAGAAAAAGAAAATATTAGTCATATAAAAGATGAAATTCATTTCCATATTACTTATTTTATTGGGTCAAACATATAATTATCCTTCATACATCCTTAAAAAAATGTTAAAAATCCTCAAAAGGGAATTCTGCATTTGGCTTAAAATATTTTTATTTATAGTTTGTGAAATTAAAGAGAAATAAATTACTTTTCATTATTCTTTTTTTTTAACACTAGATTCCTCTACTTCCTTCCCCCAACATACCTTTTGTTTTCTTAAGGTGACTGTATTTATGACTTTTTGTTTATTTTGCCCCATTATGTATTTGAATTCTGGTCATCATTTGTGAATTGTCCACACATTATATAGTTCACTTTTCCTGACTGTTTGCCAAATATTTTAGAATAGTGATATCTTTAAATTTTTGCAGATTTTTTTGGTTTGCTAATCATAAGATGTTTATAATAATGTGGTTCCAGCATATATGTTACTTTTTACATTAGTTATGATCATGAATTACTTCATCAACTTAGTCATGACAGTGAACTTAATGGACCAAGTCATCCTACATTTTTGAGATATTTTCCTCACCTGTACCAAATCCTAAAATTCCTCTGCTATGTGCATAACATTAGAAAGATGGTGAAAAATATGGTGTAATAATATTGCCATAAAACTTCATCCAAGAATTTAATAGGGAACTGTTTATGTTCTGCAAGGTTTTTCATTTTTTCTTGATAAAATTATATGCTTATGTGGCCTCCATAATACTAATATCTACAAGGAAAAAGTCAGGGTCTTGGCTCATAGTTAGGTAGGATTGCTGGTCAAATCTTTATTCAACAAAAATGGTTTCTGTCATTGCGTATCACAAAAATTTCACATCTTAAAGTAAAATGGGTTTTGCTCTCTGGCCCACTTTTCTAGTCCCTGTTTTACATCATTCTCATTCATTTTGGCACCTCTTTTCTCTGCTGTGTAGCTTCCTATTCCCCCCAACTCTTCTTGCCAACTCTTGTCATGATCCTGAGAGCCTCCAACTTCTGTACGTCCTAATCTAACTTTCATTGACTTCAGTGATGTTTGACTTCCATCCCTATCCCCACTTGCTTCAGAAATCCACACCCATCTGGATCTTGTGAAATCCATCATCTGACCCTTGTCACCACCTCACTCTCTTCTGCATGAGTTTCTCCTCACCACTAGCCCAATCCTATCTCTTACCCACATTCTCTATCTACATCGTTTTACTTATGAAACCTTCCTATGATGCTACACCAAATTCTGCATGCCCCCCCATTTCCCTGGTCCTTTTGATAGCAAAACTCCTCAGAGAATTGTCCATACGTCACTTCTCCATTTCTTCCTCTTCATTTTCTCTTATATCCACATCTAGCGGGTGTTTGCCTGCACCACTCCACAAAAGAAGTTCTGGTCAAAGACCCTAAGGACCCGTTCTTTATCAAACGTCATGGCCAATTCCTAGTTCTCATTTGACTAGACCAACTAGTGCCTTGTAGCAAGTTCACCTCTCCCTTCTTTTTGAAACGTCTCTTTCATGAGGCTTCTCACCCACCATTCTCTCCGGATCTACTTCATGGACTGCTCTTGCTGAGTCTTCTTCACTGTTTTTCTCTTATCTGGGGAGGGCACAGTGCGAATGTTCCACCCCAGTTCAGGCAACGAAGAGGCAGCATTCATATAGGAATTTAAAAACAGTAGTAAAACTGACTGGAGATTAGCCTGCTTAATTTTTATTTTTACCACACACTGGCAATTCTAAACAATTTCAAAGTTAAAGCACTTCACTCTGCAGAGTGGGCTGCTCACAGTGTCCTCTGTTTTGGTTTGCACTGCATGAAAGTGTATCCTGGGTTCAGTCACGGTCCCTCATATATTCTCTGTTGGTTGCCCAGTTGTGTCAGACTCTTTGCGACCCACGGACTGCAGCCTGCCAGGCTCCTCTCTCCATTCTCCAGGCAAGAATACTGGAGTGGGTTGCCATGCCCTCCTCCAGGGGATCTTCCTGACACAGGGATTGAACCCACATCTCTTAAGTCTCCTGCATTGGTAGGTGGGTTCTTTACCACTAGCGTCACCTGGGAAGCCTGTCAGTTACTCATGAAGTGAAGTCGCTTAGTCGTGTCCGACTCTTTGTGACCCCGTGGACTGTAGCCTGCCAGGCTCCTTTGTCCATGGGATTTTCCAGGCAAGAATACTGGAGTGGGTTGCCATTTCCTTCTCCAGTGGATCTTCCCAACCCAGGGATCGAACCCAGGTCTCCCGCATTGTAAGCAGATGCTTTTACCATCTGAGCCACCAGGGAAGTGTATTATCTATTACTTCTTCCAGTGATTTTCAACTCAGATTTCTCTTCCAGGATCTAGTTTCAGAAACTTACATTTTTACTAATCAGGTCTCCTCTAGTTCATGTCCAAAACTGAGCTCATTATCTTTCCTCTCACCTCAATCTTGGACTTTTTGACATTCCTTTTCTTTCCAGTAGAATCACTGTTCTTCCTTTATTCATGATTTCTCCTCAATGGTGACAGATGAAAGTACAATGAATGTTCCAGTGTCCTTTTTCTTAAAAAAAAAAAAAAAAAACCAAACTCCTCCTCCTCCATCCCATCTTCTGTATAGCATCCCAAACTTGTAGATGTGATCATGGCATCCCCTGCTTAAAACTCTCACTTTGCCCAGATCAAGGGACCCTTTATTGTACTTGCATCCAGGCAAAGAAGAAAAAAAACTTGGCTATGACTCAGAAACCTTTTTTTTTTTTTTCTGCCGCTAATACAGTCCAAAGAAGCAATGTGCCAAATCTCATCAATCTGTTTGCTCATTAATGAATGATTTATTAAATAAACATTTCATGGGTATGCATAAGTATTGTCTTGAAAATTCATGGTAGGTTCCAATAGTACATTTTTCATTCTTGGCTCCAGCCTAGCCTTTCTAATCTTCCTTTTCTGGGACTATTCATACTTTCACTAACTTTCCCTCTCCAGATTTATTTTACATATGTTTGTATCCACCATGCCCTAGGTCAATTCTCGTAAGTATAATTTGGGCTATATGACTATATAAATTTGACCTTTCCTAATGTGGTGAAATCCAGAAAACTCCAAACAGTAAAAACCTGAGGATTATTTACATACACTTTAGGAAACTTTTCTGCATCTTAGGTTAATGGTAAATTTATTTCAGCGATTACACTGTTGATAAAAAGAATTGATCTAGTCATGTGAGGATTTTCTTTTATGGCCGTATATAAGTCACGAAATAAATAAGTCTGCACATGGGAAGCAATAAGTTCCCATATATATATATATATGCTAATATATATATATAACTGTATAAGATAGTTTATTATAAATAGTAGTGGTGCATTCCATGTTGGCATATTTACAAGATTAAATATTTAGAAAGTATAGTACAAAGATGGTATTTCCTTCTTTTGTGTGATCACCTAGAGGTGATAATAACAACTTCCATTTTATCCTTCCAATGACTTCTTGTAGCAGACAGAATGGATCACTTTTTCCTCACTTGACAGTGGGAAGACCGACTCCAAGATGCTCATCAGATCAGATGCGTGCTCAGTCGTGTCAGCTTCTTTGCCACCCCATATTCTGTACCCCGCCAGGCTCCTCTGTCCATTGGATTTTCCAGGCAAGGATACTGGAGTGGGTTGCCATTTCCTTCTCCAGGATGCTAATAAATCAGTTTAAATCTACAGGGCTTGAGGCCAGAGTTCTAATTCCTATTTTATACCTTTCTCAGTGAACTTGCCTTTGTGCAAACACTAATGTATCATCTCTGGTTCATTAATAATTCCTTCAGAGGAAAAAAATAAATGAATTTTGTTTTGAGAATGTTTTTGGCAGCTCATATGCTGTAGGTGACTGCAGCATAAGGAATAGTCTAGAAAATTACTCAACTCAATGTCTGTGTATAAATGGAGATTTTTGGAGTTTTGGAGATTGCAGACCTGTATTCTGAAATTTGGTTCATCTGGGAGTTTTTCTCTTAATAGAAGGCTGATAGTGGGAGTTTGGACAAAAGGTTCATTCAGGGTTTTCCATAGGATCTTACCAAAAAACCCAAATGAACTTATTTAGTTCCTTTCAGAACCCAGTACATTTGTAAATGGCCAAACCACTGTGAAGCAAACAGTCTTTACAATGTGGTTCACATAGCATGTTTAATGCAGCATATATAAAATTTGCTTAGCGCTTTAGAAAAAAAAAAAAAGAACTTGCAAACTATATTGTTTAGGAAACCAGTGTTTGGTCTTGTTAACATTTGCTATTTCTAAAACATCTACACAAATAATAGTGATATTGAAAAGGTTTAAAACACTAACTCAAATGATGGACAGAGAGTCCATTATATATATAACTGTAATCTAAAATGTCAAAATACCAAACATGCAGTCTTTTCTTTGAAAAGCTTCTATTTAGCAGTGTGGACCAAGCCAGAGAAGAATCATCTGTGAACACATCTACTAATTATTCACTGCTAGATGGTCTTCCTAGGTGGCACTAGTGGTAAAGAATCCACCTGCCAGTGCAGCAAACTCAACAGATGAGGGTTTGATCCCTGGGTCAGGAAAGTGCCCTGGAGCAGCAAACAGTAACCCACTCAACTATTCTGGCCTGGAGAATCCCATGAACAGAGGAGCCTGGTCCATTGGGTCGCAGAGTCAGACACCACTGAAGTGATGTAGAATGTGGATGCTTTATATTTATTCATTTTACTTCCTCTTATCCCCTGAAACGTGGGTATTTTTGTTTCCATGTTAACATATAGGATCTTAGATTTCAGGGAAGCTAAGTAACTTGGGCTTCCCTGGTGGCTCAGAGGTTAACGCGTCTGCCTGCAATGTGGGAGACCTGGGTTCGATCCCTGGGTCGGGAAGATCCCCTGGAGAAGGAAATGGCAACCCACTCCAGTAGTCTTGTCTGGAGAATCCCATGGATGGAGGAGCCTGGTGGGCTACAGTCCATGGGGTCACAAAGAGTTGGACACGACTAAAGGACTTAACTAAGTAACTTGCCTCTTCAAACAGTTAGAAAGGGTGGAGGTGGGGTTCAAGCCTGGGTGCATTTGGTTCTTAAGTGCATGGTTATCTTTTCTTTTTTTCTTTTTTTTTTTTTTTGCTTTTCCCTAGTACAAACATATACAAAGGTGCAATCAATATTCTCTTAATGAAACAGTTTTTAAACAATATAAGCTTCTATGGGCCACTTAGCTATAGCTGAAGTGGGCAGTTTCTATGTCAGTGATGTCTCACCTTTTATCTTTGCTCAAAATTTCAAGCGAAGAGAATGAATCTCAAATAGTTTCCTTTTTCTTTTTTAAAATGACTATTATTTCAACAGAGTTACTTTCTCTGGTTCTCCACAGCCAGAGGGAATGATGGTTTCATGCATAATGGTTCCAAAGACATTTGTCCAAGTCCCTCATTGAATATGATTGAAGTAAAATCTTGGGAATGATGAAATCATTGCAGATTCCAGAAAGCATTTTTTTTTTTAAGTTTCAAAATTGATTCAACTCTAGAATTGTTGTGGTAATTTTAAAACAAAGCAGTCTTCAGGGAGCAGCACCTATCGTTACAGAAAATTTTGAGATAAAAGTGTGAGCAAAGTTATAGAAGTTTCCAAGAACCAAATAATGACTGAGACAAAGAAATGCAAATTCCCGTATCAGAAATGATATCCTCATGAGGGGTCTTTGATAGAACTAAAGGAAATAGTGATAAAGATGCACTACTGGACATTTATTTTTTCTATTAAATAACTTCAAAACACTTTTAACCTAATATGAGGCTATTCAGAAAATTTGTCAAATGCAGAGTAGTAATAGAAAGTAGAGGATTAAAAACTAGCTAGGGCTTCCTTGGTTGCTCAGCAGTAAAGAATCCACTTGCCAATGCAGAAGACATGGCTTCAATCCCTGGACTGGGAAGATCCTGGAGAAGGAAATAGCAAACCACCCACATTCTTGCCTGGAAAATCTCTTGGACAGAGGAGCCTTGGCAGGCTATAATCCATGGAGTCCCAAAAGAATTGGATACAATTTAGCAATTAAATAGCAACGAATGAGATAGAAAGCAAGAGGCTGAAATAAGTAGCCAGTGTTCCAACTGAACAAAGGCAATGACTGAGTAGGTTTGAGTAGGGTCTGTGGTCTGTGTTAGAAGCAAATGTGTTCCCATGTTGATGAGCAACCTAGGCAATCCAGCATAGTATGCTAAAAAATGAAAATCATTTCAGACAATATAAAGAGAGATTGTGACAAATCCTATAAGGACTTGAGTTTAAATAAGTGGGCAATTGATTGATATGTAGGAATATTCAGTTATCCCTCAATTATAAGAGAGGTTTGATCTTTTAAATTCAAACAATCAAATAAAATAGAAGCTTAAATAGAGAGATGTATTAGGCACTAGTAAATTTAAGAAAAAATATTTTAGTAACAGTACTTTAAAGTACAAGACATTAAGAGGATATATTAGTAATTTATTGAAACTACCTGATATCAGGAACTTAGTAAATTCTTTTGAGGTCCCATTACACTGAGGTCATAGATGACTCAAGGAGTAGAAAGAAGTGATTGCATGTTTCTGGCCCAGAGGTCCCAGGAGATACTGCTCCCTTACCATATAAAAATAACTTGCAGGTAAAACCAAACAAGGCAAAATATAGGAGCTTTACTTTTCTAGAAAACAAAAAATTACAAATCCAACTCCATTCAGATAATTGACACTAGAGCATCCAATGCACTTCAGTCTATTACTGCCTAGAAGAAATCATTTAAGAGAAAACACTGCAAATCAACAACGATGATGTTGCCTGGTTACTCAAAACCATTTGATAGCATGCTGAGTTGCTCAGCTTTTTAGAAGCACGTTCTTTGTATCCACATAGGAAAAGGATGGAGAAGACCCCTTGCAATCATTTTTAATTGCAAAGTTGCTTCATCTGGAAACAGTCTTCTCTTTTGCAATGTACAAGAAAGTGCAGAGGTTTTTATTAAAATGTAAACTACCAGAATAGTAATAAATGTTCAACTTGATGCATTCTTCTAAATATGGATATTGTTATGGTAAATCTGCTTTGAAGGCCTTTGAGCTGTTTTTTAGGAAGTAAGAAACTCAAACGTTTTTAGGCTTCTTGGCTCAGGAGTCCTGGGGGCTGCCTGGAGGCAGCCCTGTCCAGGGGAGAAGACAGAGTTTTGGAATCAGACTCACTCAGTTGAAATCCTACTACCTTTTTCCCACTCTGTGC
The DNA here is from genome assembly GCF_016772045.2 of Ovis aries. Classification (NCBI taxonomy): domain Eukaryota; kingdom Metazoa; phylum Chordata; class Mammalia; order Artiodactyla; family Bovidae; genus Ovis; species Ovis aries. The sequence continues at coordinate 52,990,041 of NC_056062.1, forward strand.
CTTTGGACAAAAATTACTTAAAACATCTAAGTTTGCTATCTCATCTCTTCCATAAAAGCAATGGTTTTTCCGTGACAGATTCACTGTAAAGATTAAGGAAATGCATGTAATATGCTTAGCACCTAACAGGTTTTCAACAGTTGCTCACATATTATTTTAAAACTTGAGTATCTTCTAGTATTTTCTCCATATTCCTGTTCTCTAAGATACTTTCTACAATGAGTCACTGAGATGAGGTAGAGGTGGGAGGGGCTTCAAAAGAAATGGGAGGGGCTAGAAAAGTTGTTGACATGTGTGGATTCTCTTTCAGAATTTGGTCTTTTTCTCCAAGAATAAAATAAGAATGGGTTAACATTCTTTTTTTTTTCTTAAAGGATGAAAGTAAAATGGAACTCAAAATGTTACCTAAGACTACAGAAAGTATTTTTCTTTCCATTATTTTATTTTATTTTTTAATTTTTTAAATTTTTTTAATTTTAAAATCTTTAATTCTTACATGCGTTCCCAAACATGAAGCCCCCTCCCACACATCTCTCCCCACAACATCTCTCTGGGTCATCCCCATGCACCAGCCCCAAGCGTACTGTATCCTGCGTCAGACATAGACTGGCGGTTCGATTCTTACATGATAGTATACATGTTAAAATGCCATTCTCCCAAATCATCCCACCCTCTCCCTCTCCCTCTGAGTCCAAAAGTCCGTTATACACAGCTGTGTCTTTTTTGCTGTCTTGCATACAGGGTCGTCATTGCCATCTTTCTAAATTCCATATATATGTGTTAGTATACTGTATTGGTGTTTTTCTTTCTGGCTTACTTCACTCTGTATAATCGGCTCCAGTTTCATCCATCTCATCAGAACTGATTCAAATGAATTCTTTTTAACGGCTGAGTAATACTCCATTGTGTATATGTACCACAGCTTTCTTATCCATTCATCTGCTGATGGACATCTAGGTTGTTTCCATGTCCTGGCTATTATAAACAGTGCTGCGATGAACATTGGGGTACATGTGTCTCTTTCAATTCTGGTTTCCTCGGTGTGTATGCCCAGCAGTGGGATTGCTGGGTCATAAGCCAGTTCTATTTGCAATTTTTTAAGGAATCTCCATACTGTTCTCCATAGTGGCTGTACTAGTTTGCATTCCCACCAACAGTGTAGGAGGGTTCCCTTTTCTCCACACCCTCTCCAGCATTTATTGCTTGCAGATTTTTGGATCGCAGCCATTCTGACTGGTGTGAAGTGGTACCTCATTGTGGTTTTGATTTGCATTTCTCTAATAATGAGTGATGTTGAGCATCTTTTCATGTGTTTGTTAGCCACCCGTATGTCTTCTTTGGAGAAATGTCTATTTAGTTCTTTGGCCCATTTTTTGATTGGGTCGTTTATTTTTCTGGAATTGAGCTGCAGAAGTTGCTTGTATATTTTTGAGATTAGTTGTTTGTCAGTTGCTTCATTTGCTAGTATTTTCTCCCATTCAGAAGGCTGTCTTTTCACCTTGCTTATATTTTCCTTTGTTGTGCAGAAGCTTTTAATTTTAATTAGATCCCATTTGTTTATTTTTGCTTTTATTTCCAGAATTCTGGGAGGTGGATCATAGAGGATCCTGCTGTGATTTATGTCAGAGAGTGTTTTGCCTATGTTCTCCTCTGTTAACTTAATATTTATTCTGTTTGGTGGTATATTCTTCATTTTGTGTGCTAAATATTTTACTAAAAATAGTGATACATGATTATTTAATTAACAGATCAACAGGAGGAGTAGAGATGTGTAAATTTTATAAGCCAATACTATCTTAGAGTATACTTGGCAATTTAAATATCCACCCATTATTTTAAAAAAGTCCAGCTTCCATTGACCATGTGCACATGCTTCCTAAACTTACTGATAAGAATATAAAAAGCACATGGCTGCTGCAATAACCAAGTGCAGATTAGATTAGATTTATTCACAAGTCCCAGCACACTTAAATGTAGAATTCTGCTTATGTATCTAGATTGCTTTAAAAAATTAAAAATTCTAGATCTTTCCCTGATCATTATATTTGTATGGATTATAGGTTTGGTTTTTTTTTTTTTTAAGTATTATTGCAATTTGCAGGGGGTGGGATCAAGATTTGCCATATGAGAACTTGATGATTTTTGAACTAAGATTAAATGCCTGAATGTTATCAATTAACTTGAAGAATAAGTATTATTCAAATAAGGGAAGGGGAAAAGGAGTAATGAGACTGATAAGCTTATGAATAGAAGTGGCAGGGCAAGGAAAGAGAGAGGGGTAAGGACTTTTACTCTCATAATTAAAAGTAAGAACCCTAAAACTTTAGGTTTTAAGCTTTGCCTTTGGAGATGTAACTTTTGGGGTTGGTGTAAGAGAAAAGGTGGTTAGCAGAACTCAGCTCAAATGAGAAAAAAATGAACATGAGAAGTAATTACAGTATCAAAAGGAAAGTCACTTTTAGTGTTAAAGATGGAGAAGCTCTATACAGTCAGCAGAAACAAGGCAAGGAGCTGACTGTGGCTCAGATCATGAACTCCTTATTGCCAAATTCAAACTTAAATTGAAGAAAGTAGGGAAAACCACTAGACCATTCAGTTCAGTTCAGTTCAGTTCAGTTCAGTCATTCAGTCGTGTCTGACTCTTTGCGACCCCATGAATTGCAGCATGCCAGGCCTCCCTGTCCATCACCAACTCCCGAAGTTCACTCAAACTCATGTCCATCAAGTCGGTGATGCCATCCAGCCATCTCATCCTCTGTCAGGTATGACCTAAATCAAATCCCTTATGATTATACAGTGGAAGTGACAAATAGATTCAAGGGATTAGATCTGATAGACTGGCTGAAGAACTATGGACAGAGGTTCGTGGCATTGTACAGGAGGCAGTGATCAAGACCAGCCCCAAGGAAAAGAAATGCAAAAAGGAAAAATGGTTGTCTGAGGAGGACTTAGAAATAGCTCAGAAAAGAAGAGAAGCTAAAGTCAAAGGAGAAAAGGAAAGACATACCCATTTGAATGCAGAGTTCCAAAGAATAGCAAGAAGAGATAAGAAAGCCTTCCTCAGTGATCAATGCAAAGAAATAGAGGGAAACAATAGAATGGGAAAGACTAGAGATCTCTTCAAGAAAATTAGAGATACCAAGGGAACATTTCATGCAAAGATAGGCACAATAAAGGACAGAAATGGTATAGACCTAACAGAAGCAGAAGATATTAAGAAGAGGTGGCAAGAATACACAGAAGAACTGTACAAAAAAGATCTTCATGACCAAGATAATCACGATGGTATGATCACTCACCTAGAGCCAGACATCCTGGAATGTGAAGTCAAGTGGGCCTTAGAAAGCATCACTATGAACAAAGCTAGTGGAGGTGATGGAATTCCAGTTGAGCTATTTCAAATCCTGAAAGATGATGCTGTGAAAGTGCTGCACTCAATATGCTGGCAAATCTGGAAAACTCAGCAGTGGCTACAGGACTGGAAAAGGTCTGTTTTCATTCCAATCCTAAAGAAGGCAACCAAAAAATGTTCAAACTACCACACAACTGCACTCATCTCACATGCTAGCAAACTAATACTCAAGATTCTCCAAGCCAGATTTCAACAGCATGTGAACCATGAACTTCCAGATGTTCAAGCTGGTTTTAAAAAAGGCAGAGGAACCAGAGATCAAATTTCCAACATACACTGAATCATTGAAAAAGCAAGAGAGTTCCAGAAAAATATCTACTTTTGCTTTATTGACTACACCAAAGACTTTGGCTGTGTGAGATTACAACAAACTAGAAACTTCTAAAGAGATGGGAATACCAGAGCATGTTACCTCCCTCCTAAGAAATGTGTGTGCAGGTCAAGAAACAACAGTTAGAACTGGACATGTAACAACAGACTGGTTTCAAAATCGGGAAAGGAGTACGTCAAGGCTGTATATTGTCATCCTGCTTATTTAACTTACATGCATAGTACATCATGTGAAATGCCGAGCTGGATGAAGCACAAGCTGGAATCAAGATTGCTGGGAGAAATGTCAATAATCTGAGATATGCAGATGATACCACCCTTATGGCAGAAAGCGAAGAGGATCTAAAGAGCCTTTTGATGAAAGTGAAAGAAAAGAGTGAAAAAGTTGGCTTAAAAGTCAGCATTCAGAAAACGAAGATCATCACACCCAGTCCCATCATTTTGTGGTAAATAGATGGGTAAACAATGGAAACAGTGAGAGACTTTATTTTCTTGGGCTCCAAAATCACTGTAGATGGTGACTGCAGCCATGAAATTAAAAGATGCTTGCTCTTTGGAAGAAAAGCTGTGACCAACCTAGGCAGCATATTAAAAAGCAGAGACATTACTTTACCAAAAAGGTCCATCTAGTCAAAGCTATGGTTTTTCCAGTCATCAGGTATGGATGTGAGAGTTGGAGCACCGAAGAATTGATGCTTTTGAACTGTGGTGTTGGAGAAGACTCTTAGAGTCCCTTAGACTCCAAGGAGATCCAACCAGTCAATCCTAAAGGAAATCAGTCCTGAATATTCATTGGAAAGACTGATGCTGAAGCTGAAGCTCCAATACTTTGGCCATCTGATGTGAACAACTGACTCATTGGAAAAGACCCTGGTGCTGGGAAATATTGAAGGCAGGAGCAGAAGGGGACAACAGAGGATGAGATGGTTGGATGACATCACCAACTTGATGGACATGAGCTTCGAAAAGGCTCTGAGAGTTGGTGATGAACAGGAAATCCTGGTGTGCTGCAGTCCATGGGGTTGCAAGACTTGGACATGCCTAAGCAACTGAACTGAACTGACGTCATTTTGGTTAAGAGAGCTTTTGTTGTTTACTGGTCCAACTCGTTGTGACCCCACAGGTTGTAGCCTGCTAGGCTTCCCTGTCCTTGGCTATCTCCTGGAATTTGCTCAGATTCATGGACATTGAGTCAGTGATGCTATCTAACCATCTCATCCTCTGCTGCCCTCTTCTCATCTTGCCTTCAATCTTTGTCCCAGCATCAGGGTCTTTCCCAGTGAGTCGGCTCTTTGCAGCAGGAGGCTAAAGTAGGAGTTTCAGATTCCTGAATAAAACTGTATGGATTCAAATCATAGCTCCACCACTTGCTTGGGGCATCCTAACACATATAAAGGGCATCAATCAGCCTCAGATACTGTAAAATGTTAGTGGTAGTGATGGTGGTTGTAATATACTATACAATCTGACTGTTCATACTATAATCAATATACTGTTCCTCAGAAAATGCAGTAATTACTCCTACCTTGTGTTAATAAAAATAATTTGATCCCATTTTCAAATATGTGATCATCACCAAATGGACAGAATAGAGTAAAATACTAGATGAATTGTCAGTGGTATTATTCTTAAATAGTATTAAGTAAGAAAGGTCAGGTGCTGAAGAACACCAATTAGTAATCTAATTAAATAGCCAGGAAAAGAGACAGATCGTGTTAACAGCAGTCAGATTTGTTATTACAGAGCAATTATTAAAGTAAAATATTGAAAGATGCTATATATCATTACTAAGCTTTAAACATGTCATTTTACACAGGCAGAAAAGTATAGATTAATCAGTTCACTTGATAAGTTAAAAGCTCCTTTATTAAAATATTTATATCATTTGTATAAAGAAGGCAGCACTGTTGAGGATATAAAAAGAATTATATGGCATATTGCACTGTGAAAGAAGTGAAAAGTGTTACTTGAATGGTCATGTCCAACTCTTTGTGACCCTATGGGACTGTAGCCCTCTAGGCTCCACTGTCCATGGGATCCTCCAGAAAGAATACTGGAGTGGAATAGCTATTCCCTTCTCCAGGGGATCTTCCCGACCCAGGGATCAAACCTGAGACTCCCACATTACAGGCAGATCTTTACCATCTGAGCCACCAGGGAAGCCCCAAGAATCCTGGAGTGGGTAGCCATCATTGTATTCCCTTATAAAATTATTTAAACAAGCCATTCTCTTCAGAACAGTCTCCATAATTGTGAGATTAAATAACAGATTTTGGTTTTGACATTTTATACTTTCCGTAAGGGCTTCCCAGGTGGCTCAAGGATATAAAGAATCCACCTGCCAGTGCAGGAGGTGAGTTCAATCCCTAGATCAGGAAGATCTCCTGGAGGAGGAAATGGCAACTATTCCAGTATCCTTGCCTGGAAGATCCCATGGACAGAGGAGTATGGTGGGCTGCAATCCAAGGGGCGGCAAACAGTCAGACGTAACAGCAGCTAAACACACACACACACATTTCCTTAAATCACTGTCAAATGAAAAGATTTCTATGTGGCAGCAAAGTATTTGGTTACAGTTTATATTTAAGGAATATAATATTTTATGAAATATCAGAGTTTTCATGGGACTAGTGAAAATTTCTTTCTTACCTACCTCCTCCCTTCAACTCCCCCAAATCCTCATACTCTTAGTTTGCTAGATTTCATGAAGATAGGAAAACCTTTATAGACTCCTAAATACTGTGGTAGTGGACATATCCAAAATTTCAGACATTTTTACCAGGCAGACCTGGGTTTTATTTCAAGCTCTGTCAGTTTCGAACTTGGGGACCTGGAACAAATGACCTTAACCTCTTTGAGCCTCTAGACTCATGATTTGTAAATAAAGATTAATCATTGCCTCCTGATTTTATTGTGAAGGTTCACTTCAGTTCAGTCACTCAGTCGTGTCCAACTCTCTGTGAACCCCATAGACTGCAGCACACCAGGCCTGCCTGCCCATCACCAACTCCTGGAGTTTATTCAAACTCATGTCCATTGAGTCAGTGATGCCATCCAACCATCTCATCCTCTGTCATCCCCTTCTCCTCTCACCTTCAATATTTCCTAGTATCAGGGTCTTTTCAAATGAGTTGGCTCTTCACATCACATGGCCAAAGTATTGGAGTTTCAGCTTCAACATCAGTCCTTCCAATGAATATTCAGGAATGATTTCCTTTAGGATTGACTGGTTGGATCTCCTTGCAGTCCAAGGGACTCTCAAGAGTCTTCTCTTCTCCACACCACAGTTCAAAAGCATCCATTCTTCGGTGCTCAGCTTTCTTTATAGTCCAACTCACACATCCATATATGACTACTGGAAAAACCATAGCCTGGACTAGATGGACCTTTGTTGGCAAAATAACATCTCTGCTTTTTAATATGTTGTCTAGGTTGGTCATAACTTTTCTCCCAAGGAGTAAGCATCTTTTAATTTCATGGCTGCAGTCACCATCTGCAGTGATTTTGGAGCCCCCCAAAATAAAGTCTGACACTGTTTCCACTGTTTCTTCATCTGTTTGCCATGAAGTGATGCGACCAGATGCCATGATCTTAGTTTTCTGAATGTTGAGCTTTAAGCCAAAATTTTCACTCTCCTCTTTCACTTTCATCAAGAACAAAGAGGCTCTTAAGTTCTTCTTCACTTTCTGCCACAAGGGTGGTATCATCTGCATATCTGAGGTTATTGATATTTCTCCTGGCAATCTTGATTCCAGCTTGTGCTCCATCTAGCCCAGCATTTCTCATGATGTACTCTGTATAGAAGTTAAATAATCATGGTGACAATATACAGCCTTGATGTACTCCCTTTCCAATTTAGAACCAGTCTGTTGTTCCATGTCCAGTTCTAACTGTTGAGTCCTGACCTGCATACAGATTTCTCAAGAGGCAGGTCAGGTGGTCTGGTATTCCCATCTCTCTCAGAATTTTCCACAGTTTATTGTGATCCACACAGTCAAAGGCTTTGGCATAGCCATTAAAACAGAAATAGATGTTTTTCTGGAACTCCTTTGCTTTTTTGATGATCCAGCAGATGCTGGCAATTTGATCTCTGGTTCCTCTGTCTTTTCTAAAACCAGGTTGAACATCTGGAAGCTCATGGTCACATATTGTTGAAGCCTGGCTTAGAGAATTTTAAGGATTACTTTGCTAGCATGTGAGATGAGTGCAATTGTGTGGTAGTTTGAGCATTCTTTGGCATTGCCTTTCTCGGGGATTGGAATGAAAACTGACCTTTTCCAGTCCTGTGGCCACTTCTGAGTTTTCCAAATTGCTGGCATATTGAGTGCAGCACTTTCACAGCATCATCTTTGAGGATTTGAAGTAGCTCAACTAGAATTCCATCACCTTCACTAGCTTACATGAAGGTTACATGACTGCTTTTACACAAATAGTTTACCACAGTAGCTGGCAGAGATGGAAACTTAATAAGTTTGTCATTGTGTTCTTTTTATTATCATAAATCTTTGAAAAGTAGCAATCCTTTGATCAAATTTACTTAGATACTGTTTGTTGTTGTTCAGTCACTACTGATGTCTATTTGAACAAATCTGTTGGATACACTGAACTGTGTATGTGTGTGCAATGGTAAGATTATTTGATAAAATAGGATTGTTTTTCCCTAGAAAAGAGGCAAAGAAGTTATTTTAAGCACAATATTTATATGTGTATATGGTGGTGATGGTTTAGTTACTCAGTTGTGTCCAACTCTTTGGGACCCCAAGGACCATAGCCTGCCAGGCTGCCCTATGCATGGGATTTCCTAGGCAGGAATATTTAAGTGGGTTGCCATTTCCTTCTCCATATGTATATATAAGAGGACTTACTTGTTTTTGGTATATTTGAGAAAGCTTTGAATTTATAGAGTCCTAAGGCTCCTGGGAAGCTTTCATAAAATTCTCATCTTGAGATTCATCTGTTTCAGGATATAGGGTGTAATGTAATGTTTTGAATAAAGGTGTCCTAGGTGATGCAAAGAGTCAACTCATTGGAAAAGACCCTAAAGCTGGGAAACATTGGGGGCAGGAGGAGAAGGGGCAACAGAGGATGAGATGGTTGGATCCATCGTGGACTCAATGGAGGTGAATTTGAGCAAACTCTGGGATATAGTGAAGGACAGGGAAGCCTGGCTTGCTGCAGTCCATGAGGTCACTAAGAGTCAGACATGACTTAGTGACTGAACAACAAGGTGACTTTGATATTCTTCACTCTCTCCTTGATCAAGAATATGTTAAAATGAAATTTCTTAAGGAACTCACAATTTATTGAGTAAACAGACATAGATCACATATTATTGCAATGCATCAGAAGTGCTGAGACGTATAAAAGCTAATTGTTATGCAAGCAAAGAGGAAGTGACCCTTGCTTTGGGTTTTGAGGGATGAATGAGAGTTCAACAGAAGAACAAAAAACATTCAAAATATAAAATGAACAATATCAATCAAGGTATAATGAAGGAAGAAGTTGCCAGGAGGAAAAAGTGGGCTTCTTGAGTGATCTATTGATTAGACATCGATGCTGTGATCTATTTGGAAGTTATTCCTCAATTCTTTTTTCTCAAGACTAACTTAAGATATAGTTACAAGATAATTGTTTTTTTTGTTGTTGTTGGTATTATTGTTGGGAATGGGTACTGTGTATTTATTATGATTGTATTGTTTTTAAACAGTTTACCAACAAAAGCCAAAGATCTTGTATGTAGCAGGAGAAACAATTAGTGAACGTAATAATAGTGCTTTGGTGTGCACTTCTATTTTCAAGGTTAATTATTTGTTTAATTAAAACCTTCAGAATCAACCACAGATGCTATTGCCTAGAAATATTAGATAAACTCGAGTCTCTTTGGCAGTGTAAGAATTGTATAACAACTTTTTTATCCTCTCAGTAATATATGAGCTTTTCTTACTTTGAAGTCCATATCACATTTTACCTTTATTTGTGTTGTTTTCTCTTACAGTTGCTGATTATCTATGTAATTATTTCTGCATTTTACAAATGAGGAAATCAGGGCTTAGAGAGGTTAAGTAATATACTTGAAGGTTCCCTTACTTGGAAAGTGCTAGAACTCTGATTTTTACTCAAGCAATTCTGTTTTCTTGAAAGATAGTTCTTGAGATATTATGAGAGATTAGACTGGAAAGACATGGAATTCCAGGCAGGGAAATTGTTGTGGAGGCTATTGAAATGATCAGGAAAGATACAAGACAGAGAAATAGAGAAACAGACATGAAAGGTACATTGTAAAATGAAATGAATAACAAGTGTTGAATTGATGTAGAGAAAAAATAAGGTGTTGAAGGTGATTCCTGAAGTCTTGTTAGTCATAGATTCTCCTATAACAGGGAACTCGAAGAGCAGAGTTAGATGGAACTTAGGACTTGGGCGTGAATTTAGCAAACCAGGATGCTGTCAACACTTCTGCTCTGGGGCTCAAATAGATCAGAATAAAGATGTGGATTTATTGATGACTTGAACTTATTCTTCAGTCTTCTGCAAGTACTTGTTTTCTGTTTTGGTCTCTAACATCATCTCTCCTGTATTGTGTTAGTTGCTCAATTGTGTCCAACTATTTGCGACCCCATGGACTATAGCCGGCCAGGCCCCTCTGACCATGGAATTCCTTAGGCAAGAATACTGGAGTGGTTTCCCATGCCCTTTTCCAGGGGATTGTCCAGACTCAGGGACTGAACCCAGATCTCCTGCATTGCAGGCAGATTCTTTCCTGTATGAGGTAACAGGGAATTGTATATTGAGAGGTTTTCTTTCTTTTATTTTTTTGATAGAGAAATAAAACTATGTTCCCAGTTTTATGCAATGTACCATTGTCATTGTAATATGTAGGCTTGGCCAAATAACCAAATGCGAAAAATCTGAATGAGCCTTTCCTGTTTCCATATTTTATTCTCTATGATTGTATTTGTTGTGTGTGGCTGATCATGAGAATGAGATCTAGGCTTACTATTCTTTTGACTCATTTGGCCAGCCACTAGGGTGTAAGGTGTGCCAGTGAATTCTACCTGGTGCTTATCTCATTGAAAGTCAAATTTGGGGTTCTGTGGTATTGACTGACACTGCAGAGCTGACCGTGGTGTGCTGACTACCTTTCATTCTGATGTCCTCTGCAGAAACTGCCTCTTTGGGAGCCAGGACCTGTGAGGATGATCTTACAGAGCAGCAGTTGAGAGCAACCTCAGGTAATTTGTCTTATTCTTGTCTGTCTTAAATGAGTTACATTTGTTACTCTCATAATCTATGAAATAAACTCTCTGGAACTGCCCTAGCTAGAACTGATCAAATCACACAAAAAATTTAAATCCTATATAGAGTATATCAAAATTATATATAATAAATATATAATAAAAAATTAAATATAGTCAAATTTGAATGCATATGTAAAGGAAATTCTCAGAGAACAAATAACTTCTGCTGGATAATTTCTCACATCTACATTTATACACAGTGACATTTTTTACATAAATGGGTGGTTTTATACAACGTGAAAGTCAGTAAGCTGGGTATTGTTTCTCCCCCAAGTCAAATGACCTGGATGCTGGAAGTTAGTTTTGGTAATGAGTTGATTGGATTTTTACAACTGTGTCAACGCAATCACTGGCTCCTATGATTTGCATGCTTAAGTGTGTGTTAAAAAATGGAGGCTATGCATTTTTACCTGCATTATATTCACATAGTTTAAGAGGAATTTCATCCATGTTGCTATAATACACCTCATTTATTTCTGCTATAAAATGATCCCAGTTTCCAGATTTACACAATTGGAATAATAATGTCAATACAGAACAAAAAATGATTACAAAAAGTCCCTCACATTTATAATGGGGTTTTGAAATATGTTTTAAAATTTCAAGTGAAACTATCCCTCCAATATAAAGTCATGACTCCTCTCTTTAAAAATTTTTAGAAGTAAAGTTTACCTTCACCTATCCCTATCTCATGCAAAGAGTTGACTCATTAGAAAAGACCCTGATGCTGGGAGGGATTGAGGGCAGGAGGAGATGGGGACAACAGAGGATGAGATGGCTGGATGGCATCACGGACTTGATGCACATGAGTTTGGGTGAACTCCGGGAGTTGGTGACGGACAGGGAGGCCTGGCGTGCTGCGATTCATGGGGTCGCAAAGAGTCGGACATGACTGAGCGACTAGACTGAACTGAACTGAACTGAATGCCTATCTCATGAATGCTTTTTTTAAATTTATAAATCATTATTTATTTTTCATCTTATGTTACTTTTCCATAGAAAACCAGAGAATATATTTAAAATAAATTAGCATAAACTTAGTTTATCTTCCTCACTTCAAGCCAAAAAAAAAAAAAATCGCATTAATGACTAGGTTGAAAATAATAGGGCAAAAATCAAAACTATGAGAAACATATCAAACTAAAAAGAGATCACTACCTGTCAATATATTTGTTTTATAAACAAAGACATCAAAATTTATATCTTCAACCTTTCTGAGAAGCTTTATATTTAGATACTCCCATGCCTTCTGGATAGTTTCATGGAGATGTTCTACAAAGAAATCAAATATAACAAATTCCAAATTGAGCTCTCCTCTGCAAACCATTTCTTCTTCTCTTTGATCTTAATTGATTATATCATACCATAGTCCTCATTACCCCAAGTAGGAAAACTCAGAATCATCAATTTACTCAAAATTGCCAGGAACTGTTGGGCATAAGTTTTGAATAAGGCTGATTAGTTCTCTCATTTTTAGATGTTTTGTGTGTATGTGCCAAATCACTTCAGCCGTGTCTGACTCTTTGCAACCTTATGGACTTGTAGCCCTCCAGGCTCCTCTGTCCATGAGATTCTCTAGGCAAGAATACTGGAGTGGGTTGCCATTCCCTTCTCCAGGGGATCTTCCCAACCCAGAGATGGAACCCAAGTCTCTTATGTCTCCTGCATTGGCAGATGAGTTCTTTATCACTAGGGCCACCTGGGAAGCCCTTTTAGATGTTATTTCTATACAAATAAATTAGTTATTTTCAGATTTCAACAAATATGATGAAGGAAGTAGAGCAGAGGTTTTCAAAGTGTGGACCCCTTACAGACAGCATCAGCACAATATGGGAACTGGAAAGAATGCAGATTCTTAGGCCCTCTCCCAGACTTACTGTATCAGAAGCACTAAAGATGGGGCCCGGCAGTCTAGGGTTTAACACGCCCTCCAGGTGACAGTGATTCCCACTAAAGTCTGAGGCTTCCACCTGTCTGACTGGTGAGGTGCTATATTAGAAACAGTGGTCAGAGAAGTTCTCTAAGGAAATGACAGGTAAGTTGAGTACAAAATAATAAGGAGCAAATTAGGGGAAAGACATTACAGACAGAGGGAAGAGGTCGGTCATATTCTGTGAAGAGAAAGAAGGGTAGTGTGGAGAGAGATGAGTGAAGAGGAGAGCAATGTAAGGTGAAGTCATAGAAGCAGACAGAGGCCTGATCAGTATAACCACAGTGGAGAGTTCCTATGTTATTTTAAACAAAATAGGAAGCCATGGCAGGGCTCAAATGGTAGAATGGCTCAATTTTATTAAGGTGTGCTGAATAAATTGTGGGGAAGCAAGAGCAAGTCTTTCCCAGTAATGAGACCATTGCAAGCTATAGGTAAGCCCTTAATGGTGCTGGCAATGAAAATGAAAAGAAATAGATGGATTTACTGTATACAAGATATCCTGGAATTGGAATTAATAAGACTTGCTGATAGCTTGGTGTGCACATAAGGAGAAAGAAGTCAGTGGTGAGCCTTGCTTTTGGTGAATGGTGGTACCATTCACTGAGATGGTAAAGACTGGGGAGAAACAGAGTGCACTGAAAGGTGATCAAGAGCTCTGATTTGACATTTTAAGTTTGCTATGCCTTTCAGACATCCAAATGGAGGTGCAAAATTTAAACCAGTGGACCTGGATGAAGTTATCTAGGGATATCGTTCAGTTTAGTCAGTTCAGTCGCTCAGTTGTGTCCGACTCTTTGCGACCCCATGAATCACAGCACGCCAGGCCTCCCTGTCCATCACCAACTCCCCGAGTTCACTCAGACTCCCGTCCATTGAGTCTGTGATGCCATCTAGCCATCTCATCCTCTGTCGTCCCCTTCACCTCCTGCCCCCAATCCCTCCCAGCACCTAGTCTTTTCCAATGAGTCAACTCTTCACATGAGATAGCCAAAGTACTGGAGTTTTCAGCTTTAGCATCATTCCTTCCAAAGAAATCCCAGGGCTGATCTCCTTCAGAATGGACTGGTTGGATCTCCTTGCAGTCCAAGGGACTCTCAAGAGTATTCTCCAACACCACAGTTCAAACGCATCAATTCTTCGGCGCTCAGCTTTCTTCACAGTCCAACTCTCACATCCATACATGACCACTGGAAAAACCATAGCCTTGACTAGACGGACCTTAGTCAGCAAAGTAATGCCTCTGCTTTTGAATATGCTATCTAGGTTGGTCATAACTTTTTTTCCAAGGAGTAAGCATTTTTTAATTTCATGGCTGCAATCACCATCTGCAGTGATTTTGGAGCCCCCCAAAATAGTCTGACACTGTTTCTGCTGTTTCCCCATCTATTTGCCATGAAGTGATGGGACCGGATGCCATGATCTTCCTTTTCTAAATGTTGAGCTTTAAGCCAACTTTTTCACTCTCCACTTTCACTTTTTAGTTCCTCTTCACTTTCTGCCATAAGGGTGGTGTCATCTGCATATCTGAGGTTATTGATATTTCTCCCGGCAATCTTGATTCCAGCTTGTGTTTCTTCCAGTCCAGCGTTTCTCATGATGTACTCTGCATATAAGTTAAATAAGCTGGGTGACAATATACCGCCTTGACGTACTCCTTTTCCTATTTGGAACCAGTCTGTTGTTCCATGTTCACTTCTAACTGTTGCTTCCTGACCTGCATACAGATTTCTCAAGATTCCTCAAATCCAGCATTCTTTGTGGATAAGAAAATAGGACTTAGGACCAGTGCTGGAGACATTCCAATATTTAGATTTTTAATGGAGAAGTCCCCAGCAAAGTGGAATAAGAAAGAACTTTCAGAGGGGTATGGCATCACAATAGTCTGAGTCAATGAAATTCAAGAAAGGGAGTTTTTCAAGGAGAAAGGAGTAGTAACTAACATCTTTAGAGCAAAGTCAAGTAAGATGCAAAGTGGCCATTGGATTTCACAGCATGGAAGTCATCAGTGGCTTTGAGAAGAGCAATAGATGTGGAGCCAGGCCAGGGATGGTTGAATAATGAACATGATTGAGTAGAGAGAGAAAATTTAAACCAAAACAAAACCACCCAAACCAGACCAAAACCAAACAAATGCTTCTTTTAGGTTTAATTGAATGCAAATAGAGGAAGGCAATAGAATTTAGACTCCTCTTTTTCTTTTCCCAATTTTGCTTCCTAAATGGAACTCAGTGTTCCAGGTAACAAGTTCTGCCTGCCTTCTGTAATTCCAGCCCTGGGGTTGGTTCTTCTGGAACACTGACAAATAAGGCAATCACTGTTTTCAGTAAATGTGTACCTATTAGGGGAGGTAGGTAATACTGATTTCCATATGTTAACTTGTTTTACACTAATGCACAAGAAAAAGAAAAAAAAAATTTATCCAGAAACACTAATCTTAGTTCAGCATTCAGGGAAGACTTTTTGGAGAAAGAAGCAATTAAAAGAGAGGGGGGACATATGTAGACCTATGGTTAATTCATGTTGATGCATGACAGAAATCAAACCACTATTGTAAAGCAATCATCAATCAATTAAAAATAACTAAATTGGTGGTCAGAAGGTAAAGCATCTGCCTGCAATGCAGGAGACCTGAGTTCAATCCCTGGGTCAGGAAGATCCCCTGGAGAAGAAAATGGCAACCCACTCCAGTACTCTAGCCTGGAAAATTCCATGGATGGAGGAGCCTGGTGGGCTACAGTCCATGGGGTCGTAAAGAGTTGGACGGGACTGAGTGACTTCACTTTCACTTTCTCTCTAATATAAAAAGAAGCAATTAAGAGTAATAATACAGCTAGCATTTTAAATACTTATTTTGGGTTAAGCTCTGTGCTAATTTTTATACATTATAACAAATCTATGAAGTAAGTAGCATTAGCTCCATTTTTATATATGATAAAAATGATATTTGCCAAGCTAAACTTAAAAGATGGGAGTTAAATACAGTGAAGAAAAGTCATTCTAGAAAAGACAAGAAACAGAACAGTGTTTCTTACAGAAAGGAAGTAGGCATCAGTGACTATTGTGTGTTCATGAAATGTGATCTTGGACCAAGAGCATTAACATCATCTGGAACTTGGAGGTGTAAATTCTCTGACTACCAGAGTCAGAATTTGTAGGGCTAGAGCCCAGCGATCTGTGATTTAACGAGTCTTCCAGGTGATTCTGGTGCCCTGAAATTTGAGACTGTTCTCAAGTTAAGTGCCAGGTAGGAAGTGAAGAAAGATGAGACTGGAGTGATAGACAGAGACTAGCTATTCTTGCCCTGTTCAGAAGATTGAGCTTTTTCTTTATGTAATGGCAGTCACTGAAAGATGTTGCATAGAGAAGTCAGATTTAAGTAGGTCATACAAAGGATAGATTTTGAGGGAGTAGAGCTGAACAGGGAGACAAAAAAGGGGCACAAGAAGGAATTCTTGTAAGCCAAGTGTCTAGAATTGATGCTTCATGTGAAAAACTAAAGATGTTTCAGTTGCTATCCTTCGCTTCCTCTTTCAGTTCAGTTCAGCTCAGTTGCTCAGTCGTGTCCAACTCTTTGCAACCCCATGAATCGCAGCACGCCAGGCCTCCCTGTCCATCACCAACTCCCGGAGTTCTCTCAAACTCACGTCCATCAAGTCGGTGATGCCATCCAGCCATCGCATCCTCTGTCATCCCCTTTTCCTCCTGCCTCCAGTCCCTCCCAGAGTATTTTCCAATGAGTCAACTCTTCGCATGAGGTGTCCAAAGTACTGGAGTTTTAGGTTTAGCATCATTCCTTCCAAAAGAACACCCAGGGCTGACCTCCTTTAGAATGGACTGGTTGGATCTCCTTGCTGTCCGAGGGACTCTCAGGAGTCTTCTCCAACACCACACCATGGGCTTAAAAAGTATGTGGTGGTTTCCTTAGAAGACTCAGAGGGTTCCCAAACCCAGCTGTATAATAAAGCAGTAGGAACAAAACTGACTAGCGTTTAGATCATAGAGATAGCACAAAGCAGATTTGGGGTCTCCTGCATTGTAGGCAGATTCTTTACCAGCTGAGCTACCAGGGAAGCCCTATAACAATGCAAAGTGAAGTTAATTGTACTGTTATAAGACTATAATATTATTTTGTCTTCTTCCTATTATTTTGAAATGTTTTATCATTTATTTGAAAATCAGGAAGTTCTACTGGACCTAATGCACATTTGAATTATATCATAAAATTTAACATATGAATACTCTGTTTTCCATGAGGCAAAATAATTGAAATATACACAGTGTGAATATAACTATTTTATGAAATGCTATACTTTCATTATTATTACATATAATATATTGAAGAAATTTATTGATGAAAATGAAAACTGCTTTAGCATCTTTATTTTGGAATTTTCTGTAATTTTCCTCAGTTCTAAGACATCCCTTTAATATATTTCATGCTGTATACTTTTTCCTTTTTTCATAAAATTCTCTTCCTTTTTTCATAAAATGTAAGCATCTTACATTTTACAGCATTTTATAGTTGAGGAAATGTGGTACTTGAAAATGAGAATGTAGCCAACTCTTGCCCTTCACCCCAAATCCAACCTACAAGGTTTTCTAGGAGAAAGTGGTTTCTCCACCCTAATACTCTTGACTGTAAAGCCTATTTATAAGAGAATGTCAAATTTATTTCGAAAACTCTCCTGAAAAACGAAAATGACCTTTTTCTCCTGACTTGGAGGAAACTTTATGGCGTACAAAAGTTACTCTTTGATTCTTTTTTGCCTGATTAAAAATTCGCCAAGTTCTATGGCTCCAAAGAGCCCTACCTGTAATAAACAGCTTTCGCCTTGGAAACCACAAAACAGGTCTGAATTGCTGGAGCATTAGAGCTAATTGCCTGCCTACTTCAAAGGAAGAACCAGAAAAGGCGGAGGGGGGCCCGAAGTCACAGAAGCCGAGGGAGTGCGGGCAAATCCACCCTGGAGGTTATGAGCTGTGGCTTGGAGGAGCCGGGCAAAGTTATGGCCTCAGAACTGCTGTTTGCGATTAAGTTGATGGGGAGCTTCTATCCCACAATCTCTCCCCGCTGCTGACACAGAGTCTTTGTTCACATTCAGATTTCTCAAACTGTTGCCAGGGTCAGGCTGGGGTCAGACACCACCGTGATGTATAGAAGAACTTGTCTGGGAATTTCTCTCACACTTAAGACACATACCAGAGGATCCTGCAGAAACCGTCTGATGAGACGCAGACTGTACTGGAGTTTCTCTTTTCGTACCTTCATAATTTTCGTTTTCTTCTCCTGACACGCAATGTTTTATGAACAGGAGTGGCGCTAGCCCTTACCATTTTATGTCCCCTCAAGATAAGGATGCTCAGTAGCACTCTGACGCTTCATTTTCCAGCCTGGGGGGGAAAGGTCTAGTAAATCTGCTCCCAGTAGTCTCGCACCCCTTCCCTGGGACGAGTTTGAGAAGGAATTGCCACGGGCTGTCGCGTAGGTTGCAGGCCTGACACTGGATGGTCGAGTCACGTGTGTGGACTTGGGAGGGGAGAGGGGGGAACACCACCTAATCCGGGTATGATTTCAGCCTCCCTAATGGAGCTAGGCCACAGTCCCCACCCAGCCTGGCCCCCTGCTGGAAGGAGGAGGCCTGGGTTTGATCACCTCTTATCACTGAAGGGTGAAAGCAGGCCAGGAGAAGGGTCGATTCATCTTCAAGTACAATTTTCATGTGTATTTGCCTGAAAGGGAAGTTACCCCCGAACCCTCCAATGACTGACCTCTCCCTGAAGACCACCCCTGCATTTTGGTGCAACACCAGCGTGTATCTATGGAGTCAGTAGATTTGCATGGTGCCTTTGAGGACTTCCGGTTGAAACAAACTCTGATTTCACATGTTTTAAACATCCTTGTTTTCAAACTTGGAGTCTTTCTTTGGAGTTTCTGCCATTGAGCCCAGAACCAACCCCCATCCTGTTGTCTTCTGGTCTCATAGTGGTAGAGCATGGCTGGCAAGTGAAACACTAAATAGCAATTTTTTTTTTCTTTTTGGTGCTCAGCTGCTACATATGACAGTGGATATTTCATTCTGCTGTCAGAACATTATTAAAAAAACATGGGGTGTGGAGAGGGCCACGATTTCCCCTTTCAATCACTATAGCATTTGCAATGAAAATTTTATGCAGTGTGTAATTTTCAGTTAATGCTTGACACTTAAAATGTCCAGAGTCGCGTTTTGTACGGTTCTTGAAGGGTTAATTGTATCATGTTCTCTGCATAAAAGCTCTGCTTATCAAAAGCAAATAGAGGAGTGTATGCAAATGGATGTCAATGACCTTTTGCCTTTCCAGGGTTAATTTATATGGTCATTAAAGATTTTATGAAATTGAGGAGCCTGGTGCTTCAAATCCCATTTTACCTTCTTCTCCTAATTTATGTAATTCCTACCTGAACAGGGGAATAGGATTTTTATTTTTTGTGCCGCAATGAAAACAGCACGCCATGCTGTGGGGAGTTGCAAGTCTGGTTATCTGGCATTACTCAGATTGCTAAAAATTCATTAAAATGTGACATCAGCACAGTGAGAGACAAATGATCGCAGGATGAAAGAGAACAGTGGGCCTTTCACGGATTAGTGCTACACCGACCCAGCATAGAGGCTAACTGCATAAACAGATTAATCCACCAGCAGCGGCATAGCTAAGATTTACAGAATAATTAAATAGGGTTGAGTTACTATGAGGATTTCCATGTAATCTAGCTGGTGTGAAACCCGTGAATGAGGTGTGGGGTGATGTGGTTGTCATAGAAGAAGTACACCTTCTTCTGTCCTACACTCTGTAGAGCTCCCCCTATAGAAAAAAAAAAAAAAATCCCAGGATAACTGAAGTTTTGTGGTCTTACTCTGACAAATTCCAAAGGATTCCTCTGAGGTCTAAGGACTGAAAGTTGAGAGTAACACCTGTCTTATATTTAACCCATCATTATCACATTATATTATGAAGACATTTTTCTGAGAATTTGCTTCATTCTGCTGTTTATCCAAGTCCGTGGAGAAGCGGGTTCATGTAGTTTCGAAGGCTCTACTATTGAAATTACAAAATCGCTTGACATTCATTTTTAAATCTTTTCTAGCTCAAACCGCATTTCTTTGAGAAGACTTCTTTTAATTTAGTACGGGCACATTTTCTCAGTGGAAATAAAAGAAGTGGCTTGAGATAAAAAACAAACCCTGCACTGGTAAAGCCAGCAGGTTCTAATAGTGACTTTTGAATAAATTCATGTCTTTTTTGAGAAGGAATGTCTGCGAATGATTCCTAAGTAACAAAGTGTTTAAATGGTCACGTCGCTTATTTTCAGGTGTGTGTTTCTGGGGTTTTCCATCCTACTGACTGGTGTGTGTTTCTTAGCAGAAGAACAGAGTGAGGAGACAGAAGGAGCCATTAAACCTATAGCTGGGGCTGACGAGGATGAGAAAGACACAAGTGAGAGAGACAATAGTGAAGGCAAAAACTCTAATAAAGACTCTGGTAAGATGCTAGAATCTTTCACCTTTCCCTCCCCGACCCATCCCAGCGATCAACCCTTCCTTTGCTGACCCACCCCCAGCTTATCAAAAGCCTTTATTCATTTTAAACTGTCTGAACATTCCCACTACTATTCACTGCATGTGCATTTTGCATGTGCTTTCTATCAGTAGCCTCCCATTGACCTATTTTTAATCATAACCATCTGACAGAATAGATGTGGATAAGTTGAAGAATATTGCAGGACGACCAGCGAGATTATTTTTTAATCAAATCAGTTTGTGTGCTTGTAATTTTTTAAGCGCCTTTCATTAATCTTAGCTATACTTGTGATTCCTCTGATGGCATATTAATTTTTCATAAGCATGGGATTAGATATCACTTGAATTTTTTCATTCAATCATATGCACCCCCCTCCCTCCCTAAACCACGTAACCCTAAAAATAAATGTTATTTTTCCTTGCTTTCTGTTTTTTTTTTTTTTTTTTACAACTTACACTCAGGAATTTGCCCTTTTTAAGGGCATCTATTTGAGGCATTTCAAACAAAATCCAGTGAAAAAGTTTACAGATGATTCAGCCTAAGAAGAGGAAATATCATTGAGAAGGGATTAGGTGCTGGGTAATTTTGATCTTCTAGAATAGACAAATCCCAGTAATGAAAGCTACTGTCTTTGAAAACAAACCTTCGTGTCATGACATTTACTTGTGCACAAACAAACCCTAGGCCAGCATCTGGTGTGGATACCTAAGGCTTTTTCTGTGTTTGATTTGGCAAATATATGACTTCATCCATGCTTTGTATGTATGAGATGGAAATCTATGGTTGCAATGAATATTACATTGGCTACTTTTGCTGCACGCTATACCTAGTTTTATTATGTTGGACTCATTGAAGCAGAAGAAGTGCTGAAACGGGTTCAAGCCTATTAGTTTCAGGTAGTCATCTATCTTTTCCTGGAATTCCAGTGACAGCCGCATCTAAAGAAGCTTGTTTTTGCTATGAAGACATTGAGTTGTGCAAAAAATACCATTTTCACGTGCAAGTTTATTTAAATCTGAATTACCTTGCATTTGTAATTCAGTCTTTGTAAATCTAAATTGGCCATTCCCTTTGCAAATTATTTGAAGCGCCTCCCTGCTACCCACCCCATACCCTTCCATGCTGAATTTTTCTCCAGAATCCAGTGAAAAGGTACCATTTAAATTTGCATCTAGCATGTAGTGGCTAGCATATGATTCTAATTTGATTTTAACAAAGAGGATCTAAGGTTGGTTTTGAGCCTAAAGAATGTACAAAAAAAAAAAAAAAATCCCCTAGCTGTATAATAATACAGCTCCTGGGGTTACTGACAAGGTATTTGAAATACCTTGTGATCAGATAAGGTCACGGGCAGTGCCATCTAAACTTCATTTGAAAAGAACTGGAAATAGCAAGGGAGTCAGCTTAGGTCTAGGAGGATCTCATGAAAGCTAGCTGCTTGACTACTTCAGGAAGGCCATGATTCTCCCTGCCTTCAGTAATGATTTTCTCACAGTTTCACCAAAAGAGACTGCAGGGTATGTTCCACCCCTAACCCAACACATTCAGAAGAATGTGTCAAACACACAGCCCATTGGTGTTTGTTGAGTATTCACGTAATGCTTAGGAATGTGACATTGTGCTTGGTTTTCAGTAACTAATACCTTGTAAAGAATGAGTTGTGGGAACCTCTTGAAAATGGCTCCAATCTCATCAATGAGTAAGGAGTCTTGCTTGGAACATACCACAGATACAAGGGCTCTATCTCCATCAGCTTGGTTTACTGGTCTACATAAGTAATGGGCTCAATCACTCCCTAATGGCCTGATGAATTATTATGCTTCCTTGGACATCTCATTGTACCATCTCATCAGGACTCAGGCATGTGAGAAGATACAGACCATTAGATAATGATAGTTTTCTAAGACACATTTTTAGCCCTATAGAAATGCCTCTCCAACTACATCTATAGGGATAAAAATGTACTTTACCCAACTCAAAGGAATTACTGAAATGCGAATGTTTAGCTTTGAAATGTCCCAAACATTGACAGTTCTTACTGTTGACAATTCACATGAACATTTTTAACCCCCTTGGTACATTTTTATCTATTTATTATTTTTAATTGGAGGATAACTGCTTTACAATGTTGTGTTGGTTTCTGCCATAGATCCAACATGAATCAGCCATAGGCATACACATACGAGAAACCCAAAGCAAACGTTATTCTCAATGGTGAAAAACACAAAGCATTTCCTCTAAGACCAGGAACAAGACAGGGGTACCCATTCTCACCTGAGCTTTTAACAAAGTTTTCTGCTTTCTATGTTGAATCTGATTAGGTGAAAAAAATTATTACATGGATTTTTTTTTCTTGTAAGTATTTCTAATGATTATCCACTTATGTGTATATTGGTTTTCTTCCTGATGTCAATTATAAATGTCAAAAATCCTGGCAAATTTATACATTAATCACTATCTGAACGTGCTAGATGGGAAAACAGTGTGACCTCACTTTAACACAGAATTTTTTAGACAGGAAGGAATTAACACATGTTAGGAAGAAGGTGTTTGTATAAGCTGTTGTACTTTGTTGCTGACATTAATCTCTAGGACGGGAGCTTTCAAAATGAGACTTGGCAATATGCAAGTTATATTTGTTGAATATTCATTCATAATAGAAAAGCCTCCTAATGCCTCATTTATATTGTCATTTAAATCTAGTGCCACTTTAGATTAATTATAATCCAAATTATAGCTCTGTGCACTACAAGAATTAATATAGAGTTTATCCAGATTAATACATTTGCATTGAAAATGTAATATGTCTCTGCCATGGCTAAGGGGACCGCTTTTTAATAAGGGAGTAAACATGAGGAAAGATGGAAATTAACCTTCATTACTGCAATTAAAATTATCCTTTCATTCTAGTCTCATTAGAAAGAATACTGTACCAGTCTCAGGCTTATTTGGAGTTGAATAACATCTAGTGTTATATCCAAGTTTTACAGTATTCAAACTTTATAAATACATTGATTCATAAGTAATAACCCAGGATTTTGCTGTATCTTTTTTTAAGATTTACTTTGAATACATATATGTTATTGGATTTTCCTTAGTTGTTATGAACATAAACCGTTTTACAACCTTCTGTATTTTAGGGATTGAAAATTTATTAAGTAGGCGGCATCTGAATTAAAATGAATTATGTCATTTTTATATTAGCAATCTCATGCAAATTAAATAACCCCATAACTGACAGATAATCATCGACTCATCTATTTGGCAGTATTTATTTGAAATTAGACTTCATTTTTTTTTAGTTAAAAGTACATTAAAATGACATTGTTTTTTGAAGACACTGTGATGGCCTTAATAACACAAAATGAATTATGATCTCATTTCAAAATTTTGATAACAAAACAGTGTTCATTTCAAGTAAAGTTGAAGACATAAACTATGAGTAGTCAGAAAACTTAAACCCTTCCTAAAAGTAATTAGCCTTTATTTAATATATTTCTAGAGTAAAACAATTCAGAAAAAGACTCCAGATTTGATATCCTATAATTCACCAGGGAGGCAGTAAATACCTAAGGTGGTACCCCTTTTTGTAGAAAAGGCATACATGCATAAAATAGAAGGTCCCTCATTTTTGCAGATAATCATGATGACCTGTTTTAGCTTCAAGAGTCTGTTTTTGTCATATACTCATGCATCTTAACATTCTCTGCTGCTGCTGCTTATCAGTAGCATGTATTTCTGAGGTGCCTAGCTAGAGTTTGAGGGTCTAGATTTTATAACTTCTTCTCAATTTAAAATAAAATGGTCTTTAGGGAGCCCCTAGCTTACATTAAGATCATGGTTTAATTAACTTAATTAGCCAAAAAATATTGAAGCTGACATATATATAGGGTAGAATCCTATATCCAGCAGTTACCACAATGTTTATGAAATAGTGACCATAAAACTTAACTCCTTTCTTGAGGCAGCATAAATGTCCCTAAATTCAAAAGCAATTATATTCTTGATAATATGAATATACATTAAAATAATATGGATTAATTATATCAAATACTTACACCAATGTACAGTCTTAGTAAAATGTTTTAAGCCTTGAAATCAGTTTTTTGATCCTTTATAGTACTAACATTAGAAGATATATGCTTATAAAAATAAGCTGTAATCCATAGCTATACATTTAATAGATTTAGAAGTTTCCAGAAAGTTTATTCTTTCTGATATTCCTAAAGCCTGCAAGCAACAAGAATTATGGAAATTCTCTTTTACCTTCTGTGTGACAGTCTTTGATAGCATATGGAATTGGACCAACCTATTACTTGATCATGTCACATTCTACCATGTACACAAAAGAATGATAAGGGAATATGACATAGTATTATTCTCTTAAGGAAGCATATTCTTCCTCCTTATTAGGGAATTTTAAAAGAAAAATTTTCCAGTCTCACAGGAAAAAAGCAACTGATAGACACTCACTGATTTAAATGACAATCATTTTATACAACTTGATCTATCACCTTAAGCAGTTAGTTTTATTTGCCAACCTTATATATCACATTGTTTTCTTGTATTTATTTTTAATACTTTTAAAACAATAGCACAAAATAGATTCTGCTTTGAGAATTTTCCTTTTAGAAGAAAAAACATTTTGATACCTGGATTAATTATAAAATAAACATTCTTGGTTTTGAGATATCTTTGGATATGAAATACTTGGATGTTGTTTAATCAGTGTGATAAAATTCTTTAGTTTATCTCTGATTTAAATCATTCAAATGTAACTATAGTAAATTATATTTTTAAATATCTAGAAAGAATCTAAGTTTCTCTAATATATCTGTATATATAAGACAGATATACCAATTCAAATAAAATCTAGTGTTTGTATATCTATCAATAGAAATAAGTCTCAGTGCAATTTGTATGAAATTATAGCAATAATTCTATACCTTTCACAGACCTCACTGGAATAACATTATTGTCATTATGTCATTTAAATTCTATTTTAATTTTGGTCTCCTTAGAGTCAGACTTACTTTCAAATTTCTTTTAGAATTCAAAATTCCTAAAATTATTTATATGGTATAAAACATGCATCTCCATCCAGGAGAGAAAAAGAATCTATTTTGGGGTTCATTTTTATGTTGTTTTCATAACATCCTTGACCTTATTTTTAAATTAAAACTGGGTTATTTTGCAATAAAGTGTAATTTGTTCATTTATATGAACCGTATGTGGATTGGGGAAAAAAAATCAAGATAAATCTTCATGCACAGCATACAATCAGATTACGCCTAGACTCTATATTTACGCGGGGTCTGATAGCAATCAATGGTTTAGCTTCATTGCATTTCAAGATGTATTTGCACCCAGTTGTCCAGTGATAGTGTCCTCACCCTGGAAATAATTTAGTTGCAAATTGACTGGAAGATGGTGAAAATTGAAAGTTAAAATTAGAAATACTCATAATAAACAGCAGAAAAAAGGTCAGATGATGCCGTGCTATGATGAGATTGGAATGGCTGGTAAATGAGGTTTTGTGTTTGTCGTGAGATGTATGTGACATGCCTACCCAATGTCGCTGTAATATCCAGCCTCACAGAGGAGATTATCGGGAAAATTGATGCTGGAAAGAATTTTCTGTTAGATTGGGAAATTAGAATCACACTCTATCTTTTGATGTGTGTGAGGCTTCTATACATTACATTGCTCATCTTGGCAAAATTTTAAACCATCTTTAACACCGAATATTCTGGATTAACCTCATAAAACAACTGTCTTTTTGATTTGGACTACAATGTCATATGCACAGCCAACTGCTGAAACATCTAAAGCCAAGGATAAATCACAAAAAAGCAGCGGTGGATACATAATATATAATTTTAAAATCCTATATTCACCACATAAAAGCATTGGTTTCATTTGTGAATTATAACTGGTCAGCCCTTCTCAGAATTTTGAAGTGTTTTTAGTGTCCCAGAATTTTAGGAAAAAAAAAAAGGTAATGAAACAGTTCCAAAAATAATTATTTTCTAAGTTAGCATTTGTGAATGGGAATAGATTTGCTTTAATGTGATAAAGGTATATTGAGACAGCAGAGGGCATGTGTCATTGATGAATCTTTCATGGTCACTGAGGGTTATCTAAACAGGAGACAGAAGTACATTTTAAAATACATTTATAAAGTCCACTTGGTCAATGGACAAAAAGAAGTGTGTTTTTGCCTTTTGAGATTAGCATCATTTACAAGTGCTTGCCCCTCCTTTCAGTGATTCAGTGGACTTAGAGCTATTCGAAAGACATCATTTTTCTGATTTTGATATTGTCAGTCTTTTAAGATTGAGATGTTCTATTCTCTTTTGGGGAATCAGGAGTAATCACACCAGAAAAGGAGCTAAAAGTCAGTGTGGCAGGGGGAACCCAGCCACTCCTGCTGGCAAAAGAAGAGGATGTGTCAACGAAAAGATCAAAGCCTACAGAGGACAATAAATTCTGTCACGAGCAGGTACACATGGTTTGTTTTTTGTTTTTTTTTTTTTCTCCCTTTGCTGTGTAAACATATATATATTTTTAAATTGTTGCCCTTGATTATTTTAGAGCTCCCAAACCATTCCATGCTGTTGAAATGTATGTAGACACTGTATTGGCAAGGTGATTAACTCTTGGTCTGACTTCTAATGCTCCAAAGGCATCAACATCCATTAACTAATAAGAGTCATGTTTATTCAATATTTTCCAGTTCTATCAGTGTCCTTATTGTAACTACAATAGTAGGGACCAAAGTCGTATCCAGATGCACGTCCTGTCACAGCACTCAGTGCAGCCGGTCATCTGCTGTCCCCTCTGCCAGGACGTCCTTAGCAACAAGATGCACCTCCAGCTTCATCTGACGCATTTGCACAGTGTGTCTCCGGATTGCGTGGAGAAGCTGCTTATGACAGTAAGGGTACCAAGTGGTGATGCATGTGTGCCATAATCTCTGTGAAGGTATCAACATAAAATCTGTCATTATTGTGTGACAGAAATGTATTTCTTCTGGGTGGTGACAAGCTCTTGCTGACCGTGTTGTAGAAATCACAAGTTAAGTCCCGTTTGTTTCTCCTGTGCCTTGGGAATAAACCCCAAATGTGATACAAGGCATAGCTGATTCAATAACACAAAATTTGTAGCCTTATTCTCATACCTATCAGTCAGTCAGTTCAGTTGCTCAGTCGTGTCCAACTCTTTGCGACCCC
Source organism: Ovis aries (assembly GCF_016772045.2). Classification (NCBI taxonomy): domain Eukaryota; kingdom Metazoa; phylum Chordata; class Mammalia; order Artiodactyla; family Bovidae; genus Ovis; species Ovis aries. The sequence goes on from NC_056062.1 coordinate 53,017,803, forward strand.
AGGCCTCCCTGTCCATCACCAACTCGCAGAATTCACTCAAACTCATGTCCATCGAGTTGGTGATGCCATCCAGCCATCTCATCCTCTGTTGTCCCCTTTTCCTCCTGCCCTCAATCCCTCCCAGCATCTGAGTCTTTTCCAATAAGTCAACTCTTCGCATGAGGTGGCCAAAGTACTGGAGTGTCAGCTTTAGCATCATTCCTTCCAAAGAACACCCAGGACTGATCTCCTTCACAATGGACTGGTTGGATCTCCTTGCAGTCCAAGGGACTCTCAAGAGTCTTCTCCAACACCACAGTTCAAAAGCATTAATTCTTTGGTGCTCAGCTTTCCTCACAGTCCAACTCTCACTTCCATACATGACCACTGGAAAAACCATAGCCTTGACTAGATGGACCTTAGTCGGCAAATTAATGTCTCTGCTTTTGAATATACCTATAATGTTAATCAAATGATTCCTGTGGGCACTAGGAGTTTCATCTTTGCTTGGCCATCATTTCTGGGCTACAGAAACCTTCAAGCTTATTTTTTAAAAAAAGAAAAGTAAAGAAGAATACAGCATTGCCACAGCATTGATCTGAAATTTGAAAGGAGAGCATTGACCTCCAAGAGTCACAGAATGTCCCTGCTTTGGTTAGAAAATATAACTGGGGTAAACAACTGCTAGGGTAAAGTGTGATGGAGCCCATGATGTCTGGGGTACCTTTGTCATGAACCCCTTTGGTTTTCACAGGTGCCTGTCCCTGATGTGATGATGCCCAACAGCTTGCTACTGCCAGCAGCTGCCTCTGAGAAGTCAGAGCGGGACACACCTGCAGTCATCACAGCTGAGGGGGCCGGGAAATATTCAGGTATGCCAGCCTGTGACCAGGATCTGTGCCAGACACACTCTGGGCCTTCTATTCATGATGCTGATCTAGCATTATTATGGTAAAAGATTTTATGTTTCTGAGATGCACAAAGAAAAAAAAACCCACACATTTCCAAAAACTGTCATTTCCAAGGCATATTTACTATCTGGTTATCTGTAAATGACCCTTTGTTGTTATTGTTGCTGTTGAGCTGCTAAGTCATATCTGATTCTTTTGTGACCTCTTGGACTATGGCTCACCAGGCTCCTCTGTCCATGGGGTTTCCCAGGCAAGTGGGTTTTCATTTTCTTCTCCAGGGGATCTTGACAGGCAAATTCTTTACCAGATTGAGGGGGGACCTAAATACCACTGACCAGGAATATTTTGTGGGCTCTAATTCCTGAACACTGTGCTTCTAACCCTTGCTGTCATACTGGTGGTAGCATGCTAATTCTGACTTATTTTCTTCCCATGCTGAAATTCCTTGAGGTCAGAGGTGATTTCTTTGGAGGTTCCTCCTAAACAATGGTGGTGGTGGTTTAGTCCCTAAGTTGTGTCTGACTCATTGTGACCCCATGGACAGTAGCTCACCAGGATCCCCTGTCCATGGGATTCTCTAGGCATGAATACTGGAATGGGTTGCCATTTTTCTCCAGGGGGTCTTCCCAACCCAGAGATCGAACCCTCAATCTCCTGCATTCGCAGGCAGATTCATTACTGACTGAATGACCAAGGAAGCCCTTCAGAGGCTCCTGCATAACAATATTCATTGGCATTTAATCTGTAGACTTCCTTCCCGTAAGTGCTGTTTATACTTTCTTCACACAGGTGACAGTCCAATGGATGACAAAAGTATGGCGGGTCTCGATGATTCAAAGGCTAGTGTGGAAATAAAGAGTGAGGAGCAGAAACCAACTAAAGAAGCCACAGAAGTGTCAGAATGGAATAAAAATAGCAGTAAGGATATGAAAATCTCTGACACACTGCAAGATCAGTTAAGTGAACAGCAGAAAAGGCAACCACTCTCTGTCTCAGACCGCCACGTTTACAAGTATCGCTGTAACCATTGTAGCTTGGCCTTTAAGACTATGCAGAAGCTTCAGATACATTCCCAGTATCATGCGATTCGGGCCGCCACTATGTGTAACCTGTGCCAGCGTAGTTTCCGTACATTCCAGGCTTTAAAAAAACACTTGGAAGCAGGCCACCCCGAACTGAGTGAAGCCGAACTTCAACAGCTGTATGCCTCCTTGCCCGTGAATGGGGAACTATGGGCAGAGAGTGAACCTATGGCCCAGGAGGACCATGCCCTAGAGCAGGAGATGGAGAGAGAGTATGAGGTGGACCATGAAGGGAAGGCAAGTCCTGTAGGCAGTGACAGCAGTTCTATTCCAGATGACATGGGCTCTGAACCAAAGCGGACCTTACCTTTTAGAAAAGGGCCAAATTTTACGATGGAAAAATTCCTCGATCCATCTCGCCCATATAAGTGTACCGTGTGTAAAGAGTCGTTCACCCAGAAGAACATTCTCCTGGTCCATTATAACTCAGTATCTCACCTGCACAAGTTGAAAAAGGTTTTGCAGGAAGCCTCCAGCCCTGTCCCTCAAGAAACCAACAACAGCCCAGATAACAAACCCTACAAGTGCAGCATCTGCAACGTTGCGTATAGCCAAAGCTCGACCTTGGAAATCCACATGAGGTCTGTGCTCCACCAGACAAAGGCGAGGGCAGCGAAGCTGGAGCCTGGCGGTGGTCATGCACCTGGTGGGCACGGAGTGGCAACCAGCATTAACAGTCCCAGCCAAGGGATGTTAGATTCCATTAGTTTAGCAGCAGTAGGCAGCAAAGATACCCACTTAGATGCCAAAGAATTAAATAAAAAGCAAAATCCGGAATTGATCTCTGCTCAACCTACACATCACCCACCGCAGTCACCAGCACAAATTCAGATGCAGCTGCAGCACGAATTGCAACAGCAGGCAGCCTTCTTTCAGCCTCAGTTTCTCAACCCCGCCTTTTTGCCCCATTTTCCTATGACCCCAGAAGCTCTGCTGCAGTTTCAGCAGCCTCAGTTTCTCTTTCCCTTCTACATCCCTGGGACGGAGTTCAGCTTGGGGCCGGATCTGGGCTTGCCAGTAGGCTCTGCCGCCTTTGGCATGCCAGGCATGACGGGAATGGCTGGGTCCCTGCTTGAAGATTTGAAGCAGCAGATTCAAAGCCAACATCACGTTGGCCAAACTCAACTCCAGATTCTCCAGCAGCAAGCACAACAGTATCAGGCCACACAGCCCCACCTGCCATCTCAAAAGCCGCAGCCACAGCCACAACAGCAACAACAGCAGCAGCAGCAGCAGCAGCAGGCCAGCAAGTTATTGAAACAAGAGCAAACCACCGTGGCCAGTGCTGACTGCTCCATCGTGAAGGACGTACCCTCTTACAAGGAGGCAGAAGAGATGGCCGAGAAGCAAGACAAGCCAAAGCAAGAATGTGTAAGTGAAGGCGAAGGGCTCAAAGAAAGCAAAGACCTCGGAAAGAAGCTGAAGTCCTCGGAACCATCCATCCCGCCACCCCGCATCGCTTCAGGGGCCCGAGGAAATGCAGCCAAAGCCTTACTGGAAAACTTCGGTTTTGAACTGGTCATTCAGTACAACGAGAACAGGCAGAAGGTACAGAAGAAGGGCAAGAGTGGGGAAGGCGAAAGCACGGAGAAGCTGGAATGCGGGACGTGTGGGAAGTTGTTCTCCAACGTTCTCATTCTAAAGAGTCACCAGGAGCATGTACACGGCCAGTTTTTTCCATACGGAGCGCTAGAAAAATTTGCCCGTCAGTACAGGGAGGCCTATGACAAGCTTTATCCCATTTCTCCATCTTCTCCGGAAACGCCACCTCCCCCACCTCCACCGCCTCCCTTGCCTCCGGCTCCTCCGCAGCCTCCTTCTCTGGGGCCAGTGAAACTGCCCAGCGCAGTCTCCACCCCACTCCAGGCCCCAGCGCCCACTCCCCCGCCACCTCCGCCCCCGCCCCCGCCCCCTCCTCCGCCTCCCCCGCCCCCACCCCCTTCTGCACCCCCGCAGGTCCAGCTGCCAGTATCTCTGGATCTTCCCCTCTTTCCGTCCATCATGATGCAGTCGGTGCAACATCCCGCCCTCCCGCCCCAGCTCGCCCTGCAGCTGCCTCCAATGGACACACTCTCGGCGGACCTCACCCAGCTCTGCCAGCAGCAGCTTGGCTTGGATCCCAACTTCCTGAGGCACTCGCAGTTCAAACGCCCGAGGACGAGAATTACGGACGACCAGCTGAAAATCCTGAGGGCTTACTTTGACATCAACAATTCTCCCAGTGAAGAACAGATCCAGGAAATGGCAGAGAAGTCTGGCCTCTCCCAGAAGGTTATCAAGCACTGGTTTCGAAACACGCTTTTTAAGGAGCGGCAGAGAAATAAGGATTCGCCCTACAACTTCAGTAACCCTCCCATAACGGTTTTGGAAGATATCAGAATGGACCCCCAGCCCTCCTCCCTAGAACATTACAAATCAGACACATCCTTCAGTAAAAGGTCTTCCAGGACCAGGTTTACTGACTACCAGCTTCGGGTTCTTCAAGACTTTTTTGACACCAACGCTTACCCAAAAGATGATGAAATCGAACAACTTTCCACCGTTCTCAATCTCCCCACCCGGGTTATCGTTGTCTGGTTCCAGAATGCTCGGCAGAAGGCACGGAAGAGTTACGAGAATCAAACAGAGACAAAAGACAACGAAAAAAGAGAACTCACAAATGAGCGGTACATCCGAACGAGCAACATGCAATACCAGTGTAAAAAGTGTAGTGTGGTTTTCCCCAGGATCTTCGACTTGATCACGCATCAGAAAAAGCAGTGTTACAAGGATGAAGACGATGACGCCCAAGATGAGAGCCAAACTGAAGACTCCATGGACGCCACAGATCAGGTGGTGTATAAGCATTGTTCAGTGCCTGGCCAGACCGAAGCAGCCAAAACCGCTCCTGCCCCTGCTGGGGGCTCGGCTTCTGGGACCAGCACCCCCCTGATCCCATCACCCAAACCGGAACCGGAAAAGACGTCTCCAAAGCCCGAGTATCCCACAGAAAAGCCAAAGCCGGGTGACCCCTCGCCCCACCCTCAAGGCACCAAACCATCCCTGCCGTCAGCATCTTCTTCCTCAGACCCACCACCGCCGCCGCCGGCCTCAGCCGCTCAGCCCCAGCCACCCAAACCGCCCCAACTCCTGGGACGACCTCCCTCGGCTTCTCAGACCCCCGTCCCGTCCAGTCCGCTGCAGATTTCCATGACTTCTCTCCAGAACAGTCTACCTCCACAGTTACTTCAGTACCAATGTGATCAGTGTACAGTTGCCTTCCCTACCTTGGAACTCTGGCAGGAGCATCAGCACATGCACTTCCTGGCTGCTCAGAACCAATTCCTTCACTCCCCGTTCCTGGAACGGCCCATGGACATGCCCTACATGATATTCGACCCTAACAATTCCCTGATGACCGGACAGCTGCTCGGTGGTCCTCTCACACAGATGGCCCCGCAGACAGCTTCCTCCCACCCCGCAGCCCCGGCCACCGTGGCCGCTTCCCTTAAGAGGAAACTGGATGAGAAGGAAGAGAACAACTGCAGCGAGAAGGAAGGTGGAAATAGTGGGGAGGACCAACACCGTGATAAGCGCTTGAGGACCACCATCACTCCGGAACAACTGGAAATTCTCTATGAAAAATACCTACTGGATTCCAACCCCACCCGGAAAATGCTCGATCACATCGCGCGGGAAGTGGGGCTGAAGAAAAGGGTCGTGCAGGTCTGGTTCCAGAATACAAGAGCACGGGAAAGAAAAGGCCAGTTCCGGGCAGTGGGTCCAGCACAATCGCATAAACGCTGTCCTTTCTGCCGAGCCCTGTTCAAGGCCAAGTCAGCCTTAGAAAGCCACATTCGCTCCCGACACTGGAACGAAGGCAAGCAGGCAGGTTACAGCTTGCCACCAAGCCCTTTAATATCCGCCGAAGATGGTGGAGATAGCCCGCAGAAGTACATTTATTTTGATTATCCATCTTTGCCATTAACGAAAATCGATCTCTCGAGTGAGAATGAGTTGGCTTCTACAGTGTCGACACCTGTTAGCAAGACGGCAGAACTGTCACCGAAGAATCTCTTAAGCCCTTCTTCTTTCAAAGCGGAATGTTCTGAGGATGTAGAGAATTTAAACGCCCCTCCTGCTGAGGCTGGGTATGATCAAAATAAAACTGATTTTGATGAGACTTCGTCCATTAATACAGCGATCAGTGACGCCACCACCGGAGACGAGGGAAACGCAGAAATGGAAAGCACCACCGGAAGTTCCGGAGAGGTGAAGCCAGCTTTGTCTCCTAAAGAGGGGAAAACTCTCGACGCTTTGCCAAAAACAGCGACCACCCCCACGACAGAGGTCTGTGATGAGAAGTTTCTCTTCTCGCTCACGAGTCCCTCGATACCTTTCAGTGATAAAGATGGTGACCACGACCAAAGCTTTTATATCACGGATGACCCCGATGACAATGCCGACCGCAGTGAAACGTCTAGCATAGCTGACCCCAGTTCACCAAATCCATTCGGCTCCAGCAATCCTTTCAAATCCAAAAGTAACGACCGACCTGGTCACAAGCGTTTCAGAACCCAGATGAGCAATCTCCAACTCAAGGTTCTCAAGGCTTGCTTCAGTGACTACCGAACTCCAACCATGCAAGAATGTGAGATGCTAGGGAATGAGATCGGTCTGCCCAAACGTGTGGTCCAGGTGTGGTTCCAGAATGCAAGGGCAAAGGAAAAGAAATTTAAAATTAACATAGGGAAGCCTTTCATGATCAATCAAAGTGGAACGGAAGGCGCCAAACCAGAGTGTACCCTCTGTGGGGTGAAGTACTCTGCCCGCTTGTCCATCAGAGATCATATTTTCTCCAAACAGCACATTTCCAAAGTGAGGGAGACCGTTGGGAGTCAGCTTGATCGGGAGAAAGATTACTTGGCTCCCACGACCGTTAGACAGCTGATGGCTCAGCAAGAACTTGACCGTATAAAGAAAGCTTCAGACGTGCTGGGATTAGCAGTACAGCAGCCAAGCATGATGGACAGCAGCTCCCTCCATGGCATCAGTCTGCCCGCAGCCTACCCGGGACTCCCGGGCCTCCCCCCAGTCCTTCTCCCTGGAATGAACGGTCCATCCTCCTTGCCTGGATTTCCACAAAATTCAAACAGTAAGTCATGTCAAGGAGAGTCAGTCTAATGAATTAAGTGATATTAGGCAGCCAATGACATGTAACCAAGAATAGGGGTATATCGGATCTCTTAATTTCAGAAAGTGAAACCATTAAGTTATTTGGAATATATATTTCAGTGGCCATAGTTAATAAACAGGCAGTAAACCACCCCAAACGTGCAGAAAAGGGTAGATTAGCATCTCATAAATATATTATTTATATCATTATATCTCAGAAACATTCCTTTTTTATACTCATTTCAAAATTAATTTCAAATGGCATTTCAGTGCAGACACGTGACATGAAATTTGTTATACATATTAAGAAAGTAAAGTATTAAAGCATTCATTGGCATCTTAATTTATGTTTTTACAAGGAATACTGATTTTTTTTTTTTTTTTTTGCTTTTGTACTGTTTTGGGTTTTTTTCCCCGTTAAATGCCAGGAAGTTCAAAAGCAAAGAGCCTTCTAGCCACAGGAATGCCCATGCATTATACCTAGCAGGTAATAAAACAGATATGTAAAGTGTAATTACTAAGAATTCACTTCTATGATAATTTGTACAATTTTGCTTTTAGTAGCATTCATTTTATTTCTTATTAAAGTATATTTTCAACCTTAAAAATACATTAATAGTACTCTATATCTTTCTACCACCACCCGTCGCCTAGATTTATAATCAAGACAGAACAAAGTGACAACTGTTTGAGGCACTCCTAGATAATGAATCCAATTCTTTGCTTATCAAGAGAAATGCAGTTTGTATAGTTTAGATTTTGTGAATAAGTATCTAGTTATTGAATATAGTGTTATAGGCATTCATGTAGCCACACATATAACAAAAGTGGTACCTGACACAAACTAAGAAAAAAAAAAGATTCTAGTTTCTTTTTAAACTAAGTTTTGTTTTCCAAATTAACAGTATATATTTTTTAATTTTTACAAGGAAATTATGACATTCCAAAGAGACATCTAGAATGAACTAATACATCTGGGAAGTTTCCAAAACATGATAGGAAGGCTCTCTTTTTTTTTTTTTTTTTCATTTTCCAAATTAGACTTTTTACATAAATTTCAAACCTTTCAATTTCATCCTTCTCTGATGGCAATTTTCATTTTAATGTAACTTTGGAAAATAGTCCCATTTTTAGTTTGGGAAACATAAAAGCAGTGGTGTCAGGTGACCTCTTGGCCACTGCTAACTCAGCTGGATCCTTGTCCAGAAAGACTTGTTGGCTTTAGAGAGAAGCAGAGTGAATCTCCAAATACAAAGAATTCTACCCAGAAAATTTATTCAGTGTCATTTTCTTTAACTATAGCACCAGCTACCTTCCACTGTCCACCTATGTGTAGGGAACGTACTTGGGCTTAATTATCTGAATATTCTTAGGGCCTTAAATAGTGGAGCTGCAATTATGTATTTTGTCTGTACCTTTCAATTAAATTAAATATAGTTAAAGAATAATGCAATGGCTAATTGTTTTGCATCTGAATGTATTAGTCTTCTACTCTCACTTTATATATCACTGTGATTATTAACTAATACCTAGAAAAATGTCTTATGTGGAAAACCTACTATGATCAGTTATGTAAAATAGAGCTTTTCCACATAATGTCTAATGTGGAAAAACTCCATGAACACGTATAAATTTGAAAATTATGTAAAATAGAATAAAATTTGGTATTTACACTGGGCTAAGAACAGTTCAAGTATGTGTGCCTTTAATCTGCAAGTCAGCTTTGATGGATGATCCTGTGTAGTCACCCTCCTAAGTGGTGATCAGGACATCTTGTTTTTCTCTCCACCGGATCAGAAGGCCTTTGCTTAGACAATGAGTCCTTTACTGACTGCCTTTCCCCTTTGTCACTCTGAAACTAGTACCCAGAGGGCCTGTACAAGAGAAAGCCAGGAAGGAGAGGAGAGAATATGTTTTTGAAATACTTTAAAAACCTAACCTTTCTCCTCATTCTACCACCATAAATATAATTTACATTCTCCTTCTGAAATATGGATTGGCAAAACCATCAGAGTTGTGGAAAGATGTTAGAGGCAGGCTCTTCTTGATGAGCACTGTTTTTTCTCTCTCTCTCTCTTTTTTTAATTATGAAAATATAACACATTTCCAAGAGACTTGGAAAATACAAAATAAAGTTATATATAGTTCCACTATACATTACAATTATTTCAAGTAGATAAACTAAGATTTTTAGTTGATGTTTCAACATCAAACTCTCAAAAATTAATGGACTGAATATATAGAAAAGTAAGAGGATATAGTAGACCTGAAAAGCACCACGAACCAGTTCAACATAATTAGGATTTATACAATTTTCACACAACGGTAGGATGCAAATTCTATTCAAGTTCCCATAGACTATAAACTCGGAGAAGGCAACGGCAACCCACTCCAGTACTCTTGCCTGGACAATCCCATGGATGGAGGAGCCTGGAAGGCTGCAGTCCATGGGGTCGCTAAGATTCGGACATGACTAAGCATCTTCACTTTCTCTTTTCACTTTCATGCATTGGAGAAGGAAATGGCAACCCACTCCAGTGTTCTTGCCTGGAGAAGCCCAGGGACAGGGGAGCCTGGTGAGCTGCCATCTATGGGGTCGTACAGAGTCGGGACACAACTGAAGTGACTTAGCAGCAGCAGCAGCAGACTATAAACTAGGAGACACTGGAACATATCCAGGGATATAAAACAAGTACAAAAATTTCATGGTCTAAAGGTATTAAAATCATACAGAGTCTGTTCTCTTATCACTGTGGAATTATGTTAGAAGTCAATATAAAAAGATTTGAAAATAACCCACATATTTTCAAGTATAATTTACCAAGGGAAATCTTTGACTTAGCCATTGAAAGTCTCAATAAAGTTAGAAGACTCAAAAAACACAGAGGGTGATTGCAGAGAAGAAAGCATTTAAATGAGAAATTAATATCAAAGTGGGAAATTAATATCAAAGGTACATTAAAAATACCATGAACTTGGAAATTAAATGTCAACTTTTAAATGATGGGTGTATCTAAGTAGCCATAACAAGGAAAAATTAGAAAATTCAATAAAAATGAAAAGAGAATTTATCAGAATTTGTTACATGCAGCTGAAATTTTTAAATGCATCAGGTACCAAAGGCACTGTGTATCTGCTGTATAATTAAATCATGGACCAAAACAGACGAGAGTGTTATATCGAGAAAAGGTGCATGAACATACCTACTGGAATTTGCAATCTCTCTTGAATTAGTTGTTTGTTTTGATGGAGTTTAAACATTAGCACAGCACAGTTACCAGCAAGATTCCATCTGAGAGCCTGAATTCCCACACTTCCAGCTCACATCTTTTTTAGGTTAATTGATCTGTGATGGGTAATACCGAATATTTTAATTATCTCATGGAGTAGAGCAGTGGCTCTCCCTCTTGCTATCAGCATCTTTCTACTAGATTATGTTTCATCAAACAAGTATCTCCTATGCTCTGTGGAAGAAATAGGTATACCAGCTAGGTGAAATAAAAGAAGAAAATTACTTCATAAGTAGAATATTCCTATATCTCTCACATGCTCTGGCCTCTTCTAACAGTTTATCATCTATATGAATAAATTTTGATAATATGATGTGTTCACCTTGGGCCCATTTTAAGATTTTGTTCCTAAGAAAATCACTAAAAAGTGATCCATTGAATGAGATCAGCCATAAAATAAGTAATAAGTCTGATTCCAAAGCCTGCACCCTCAAACTGACTTAATTGAAATGTACATATTCAGTTTTAGCATTTCAGTTCAGTTCAGTCGCTCAGTCGTGTCCAACTCTTTGCGACCCCATGAATTGCAACATGCCAGGCCTCCCTGTCCATCACCAACTCCTGGAATTTACTCAAACTCAGGTCCATCCAGTCAGTGGTACCATCCAGCCATCTCATCCTCCGTTGTCCCCTTCTCTTCCTGCCCCCAATCCCTCCCAGTATCAAAGTCTTTTCCAGTGAGTCAACTCTTCTCATGAGGTGGCCAAAGTACTGGAGTTTCAGTTTTAGCATCATTCCTTCCAAAGAAATCCCAGGGCTGATTTCCTTCAGAATGGACTGGTTGGATCTCCTTGCAGTCCAAGGGACTCTCAAGAGTCTTCTCCAACACCACATCATTTATCAACCTCCAGATTCGCAATCAGGTAGATGGAAACAAATAGCCCCAGGTCATTCACCTTAAAATCTAAATAAACAATCGGCCAACCAGAGGTGTAGAATTGGTTTAGAATTTAAAGGCTCAAGAGACAGTTTTCTATGACAGTTAACCTGGGGTATCCTCTAAAGCACATTAATGAAGTCTCCTTTATGTACAATTGGGAAGGTCCCCTGGAGGAGGAAATGGCAACCCACTCCAGTATTTTTGCCTAGGGAATCCCATGGACAGAGGAGCCTGGCAAGCTATAGTCCATGGGGTCGCAAAAAGTCGGACACGACTGAGTGACTAATATTTAACCTCCAAATTTCCTGGTTTTAAATACCTATTTTGTTCTTTTTTGGATGGAATTCTTATTGTTTTAGCAGCATTAATTCTCATAAAACTTTTTCATCTTAATTTCCAAATTGTTTGCTCTTTCAAGATCACAAGGAAGACCCTTTGAAGAGTAATATCTATCATGTGAGCCTGCTTCCTGAACAATGACTGAGGCCTGTGTTCAATATCGGGCTTCCCAGGTGGCTCAGTGGTGAAGAATCTGCCTGCCAAGCAGGAGACATGGGTTTGATCCCTGTGTTGGGAAATGGCAACCCACTCCAGTGTTCTTGCCTGAGAAATCTCATGGACAGAGGGGTCCAGCAGGCTACAGTCCACAAAGTTTCAGAACAGTTAGACACGACTTAGTGACTAAACAAAAACATGTTTAGGATCACTACTTACTATTACTTCTTTTCTTTAACAAAATGAATTATTTTCTGCTACAAAATTTTTCCACATTTGTCTTTTTCTATCATGATCATATGCAAAAAGGGAAAATGGTAATGGAAAATCATATGCTTGTACACCTGGAAAAAATTAGAAAACTTTCTCATTTTATCCTTTAGGAGGTTAGCTTCTTTTGGATTTTTCCTCAAGAAGAATAGGAAAATAACTTGATTTTCTATTTTTAATGTATTTACTTTATTGTTTTAAGCAGTGTCTGATTCTTTTTATGTGTCTGATTTTTATATGTTCCATTAGTCTCTGGAAATACTGACTAACCCGGTTCCCTTAAATGGAACTTTAGAACATGCCTTTTGCGTTTTTCTCATACCTCAGTGCAGTATACTAGCATTTTTGGGGTAAATCTAGATAAGAGTAAGTCTTTAATAATTTTAGCACTATTGTCTTTGGCCCATGTACATCATTAGTGTTATTTTTCACCTCAAGAATAAAGTTTTCCTCTGCGAGACCTAGATCAAAGCAAATTGGAGGAAAAGCACTAAATCTGTGCTATGTTCATGGGGAGACAGGCATTTTCTTCCAAAAAGCATTACTTTGGGGGCATAGACAGCAGTTTCAGACTTTACTGGAGGCTCAGATGGTAAAGAATCCACCTGCAGTGCAGGAGACCTGGGTTTGATCCTTGGGTCCGGAAGATGCCCAGAGAAGGAAATAGGTGCCCACTCCAGTATTCTTGCCTGGAAGATCACATGGACAGAGGAGCCTGGTCAGTTACAGTCCTTGGGGTCACAAAGAGTCGGATACGACTGAGCAACCAACACACTCTTGCAGTTTTGGGAAAACAAAACTAAACCAAATCACAGTAATATGAGATCATCTGTAGGAAAACTTTCATCTCTCAGATAATTGGACCAGGAGTTAGGGAACAGGAAAGAATGTATGTTGTGTAGCTGTTGTTGTCAGTCGCTAAGTTGTGTGCGACCCCATGGACTGTAGTCCACCAGGCTTTTCTGTCCATGGGATTTTCCAGGCAACAATACTGGAGTGGGTTGCCTTGTCCTTCACCAGGCAATTCTTCCCAACTCAGGGATGGAACCTGCATCTCCTGCATTAGCAGGAGGATTCTTTCCCACTGAGCCACCAGGAAAGCCCCATCTTTTGTAATTACCACCACTGGTGCATCGTGACTGGTGTTCAGTTTTTCTCTTCTAAATCTGGTTTTCATACATCAGTTGACTACTGGATTTTTGATTATGAACATCTACAAGTGTATGTCTTTTAGTAGTAGACCTAATGTACATTATTCATTTTCCTTATCTGTATCTCCTTTACTAAAAATTTTACTTAGCTAGTTGTTTAACTCAGCTTACTCCTCAAGATGTTGAATTTCTTTAAAAATCCCTGATAGTCTTTGACTACAGTAGTTAAGATTCCTACTGCCGTCTTCTAAAAATTTTCATTACTTTGTTATATGACCTCTAGACAAGAATTTGTAGACCCCATCTGATAGGAAAGCCTGAGTCAACAAATATTGATCTACTTGCTTTCTAACTACCACTGCGATTTTTTAAAGTCTTAGTTCCTTAAAATTTCTCTTGTCTTAAATTCTCATGTCAGAGAGATAGGTAAGCCAGCAGTTTCCTTAGATTTAGGAGGGAAAGCACTTGGGCAGTAGGGGGATAATTATTGAGTATGAAGCCTAAATGTTCTTGATCCAAAACTAAGATTGGCATTATGAGTAGGCAAAAGAGGCTGGCTACCAACCTAATATCATTCTAACAGTAAAAGGAAGGATCTTCTGTCCTCCATAAAGCTTCTTCCACTCAAATCACCCATGCCTGAAACTCTATGAATCAGGGATTAATTCTTCTGAATTAATTTTTTAGCAGAAAATAATTCATTTTATTAAAAAAAAGTAATAGTAAGTAGTGATCCTAAACGTGTTTTTGTTTAATCACTAAGTCATGTCTTACTGTTCTGCAACCTTGTGGACTGTAGCCTGCTGGACCCCTCTGTCCATGAGATTTCTCAGGCAGAAATGCTGGAGTGGGTTGCCATTTTCTCCTCCAGTGGATCTTCCCAACACAGGGATCAAACCCATGTCTCCTGTTTGGCAGGCGGATTCTTTACCACTGAGCTACCTGGGAAGCCCACACAGGCCTCAGTCATTGTTCAGGAAGCAGTGTTCTTGCCTGGAGAATCCCAGGGACGGGGGAGCCTGATGGGCTGCCATCTATGGGGTCGCACAGAGTTGGACACGACTGAAGCAACTTAGCAGCAGTAGCAGCAGCCACTTACCATTGAAGATATTGGAAGACTATTCCCTAACATGATGGAAATTCCTTACTGTTAATAATACAACTACAGAAATGATTTCAAAGCAGGTCAGAGAAAAATTGGTTGTGGTATGGTTGAAAAGAAGAGCAACCAGTAATAAGCTAGGCTAATTGACAGTAATATGATAATGATTGGGGTCAAGTTGAGAGTGATGTTGAGGACTTGAGAGTATCTTGAATGCTAAGCCTTAGACAAAGTTTCTCAGCTGTGTAAAGGCCAATTAAAAAACTAAAGTTCTTTTTCGAACTAAAGAAATGTGTGTCGCTTTTGGTGTCAGTTATTTTTCATTTTTTTAACACCCAAATGTTGCATTTAGCATAGAAGACTAGCCAATATTTAAAAAAAGAG